>NC_052163.1:966190-1052310 GCF_902713615.1 Scyliorhinus canicula | reverse complement strand
ATCAGCACCTTCAGGGGAGAGAGAGAGAGTCAGCACCTTCAGGGGAGGGAGAGAGAGTCAGCACCTTCAGGGGAGAGAGAGAGAGTCAAAACCTTCAGGGGAGAGAGAGAGAATCAGCACCTTCAGGGGAGAGAGAGAGTCAGCACCTTCAGGAGAGAGAGAGAGTCAACACCTTCAGGGGAGAGAGAGAGAGTTAGCACCTTCAGGGGAGCGAGAGAGAGTCAGCACCTTCGGGGAGAGAGAGAGAGAGTCAGCACCTTCAGGAGAGAGAGAGTCAACACCTTCAGGGGAGAGAGAGAGAGAGTCAGCACCTTCAGGGAGAGAGAGAGAGAGAGTCAGCACCTTCAGGGAGAGAGAGAGAGTCAGCACCTTCAGGGGAGAGAGAGTCAGCACCTTCAGGGGAGAGAGAGAGAATCAGCACCTTCAGGGGAGAGAGAGAGAGAGTGTCAGCACTTTAGGAGGAGAGAGAGAGAGAGTCAACACCTTCAGGGGAGAGAGAGAGAGAGTCAGCACCTTCAGGGGAGAGAGAGAGAGTCAGCACCTTCAGGGGAGAGAGAGAGAGTCAGCACCTTCAGGGGAGAGAGAGTCAGCACCTTCAGGGGAGAGAGGGAGAGAGTCAGCACCTTCAGGAGAGAGAAAGTCAGCACCTTCAGGGGAGAGAGTGAGAGTCAGCACCTTTGGGGAGAGAGAGAGAGTCAGCACCTTCAGGAGAGAGAGAGTCAACACATTCAGGGGAGAGAGAGAGAGTCAGCACCTTCAGGGGAGAGAGAGAGTCAGCACCTTCAGGAGAGAGAGAGAGTCAACACCTTCAGGGGAGAGAGAGAGTCAGCACCTTCAGGGGAGAGAGAGAGAGAGTCAGCACCTTCAGGGGGGAGAGAGAGTCAGCACCTTCAGGGGAGAGAGAGAGAGTCAGCACCTTCGGGGAGAGAGTGAGTCAGCACCTTCAGTGGAGAGAGAGAGAGAGTCAGCACCTTCAGGGGAGAGAGAGAGAGTCAGCACCTTCAGGAGAGAGAGAGAGTCAACACATTCAGGGGAGAGAGAGAGAGAGTCAGCACCTTCAGGGGAGAGAGAGAGTCAGCACCTTCAGGGGAGAGAGAGAGAGAGTCAGCACCTTCAGGAGAGAGAGAGAGAGTCAACACCTTCAGGGGAGAGAGAGAGAGTCAGCACCTTCAGGGGAGAGAGAGAGAGTCAGCACCTTCAGGGGAGAGAGAGAGAGAGAGAGAGAGAGTCAGCACCTTCAGGGGGAGAGAGAGAGTCAGCACCTTCAGGGGAGAGAGAGAGAGAGAGAGAGAGAGAGTCAGCACCTTCAGGGGAGAGAGAGAGAGAGAGAGAGAGTCAGCACCTTCAGTGGAGAGAGAGAGAGAGAGTCAGCACCTTCAGGGGAGAGAGAGAGAGAGAGAGAGAGTCAGCACCTTCAGTGGAGAGGGCGGTTCTGTTATCTCAGTAAAGGTCGAGTGCCGGTGGGGCTGAGAACTGTGTGTGTGGGTGGTATGGGTGCCTGCAGCCGCGTGTGTTTTGTGTAACAGTGAGTTTGTATTAACAATCATTACCTTGGGCCCATGGAAACTGTAAAATCCTTTTGTTACTCGTACCCTCCACCTGTGGGCACATTGGGAAAATGTAATCAATATTGTAAAGTGATCTGTTTCTCCCACAATATCTTCTTTCTCTTGGACTTTTGCTGATATTGAATTTGTATCTCTGGAAACTATGATCTCACTGTGACCCTGTTTCTCCATTCCAGGCACAGTCTCAGGACTGAGGAACCAACATTCAACCTGGAGATCAGAGATGGAAATCACAGCCCTGTCCTTGAAACTTACAGCAGCTAAGTGACCACAAATGCTGTCCGAAGGCCATTGAGCTGAAATGTTAACGTTTTCTACCTCCACAGACTCTTGCCTGACTTTCTGGATATTTCCAGCATTGCCAATTCCTGGGAAACTGTCTGACCGTCAAATAGCCTTCTTCCCTTTTTTAATATTCACCCTTGGGATGCAGCTGTCAGATTGGCATGTCCTGCCCAGCCCTTTGGGCCCTCACACGACGGGGTTCGAGCCCCTCTGACCCTTTCTTCTCCCATCTATCCCCAAGTCCTACACGCACCAACTCCAATTCCATCTTGGCTCAGGAACGGAAAGCCAATCAACTCATCTCTCTGCCTTCTGTTGCACCTCAACTTTTAAAACTCAACCTTTCTGATTTAAGTTATCTTCTTATGCTGCTGTTTTCAACTTTGGTGTATTATGGCTTATGGTCTTCGCCAGCTCAGAGGCACAGTGGGCAACACTGCTGCCTCACAGCGCCAGGAACCCAGGTACAATTCCAACCCCGTGTGACTTTGTGGTGTTTGCACTTTCTCATGTCTGCACAGTCCAAAGATGTACAGGTTGGGTGGGTTGGCCACGCTAAATTGCCCCTTAGTTTCCAAAAGGTAGGTGGGGTTACTGGGTTACGGGGATGGGGTGGAATCATGGGCTCTAGTAGGGTGCTCTTTCCAAGGGCTAGTGCAGACCTGATGGGCTGAATGGCCCCCTCCTGCACTGTTAATTCTATGATCATCAGAACAAGAGAGTCAAAATATAACTGACTATCAGAAGCGTTTAGGGAGTATTGTGAGGAGTGGGCATGGAGCTGAAATTATTCCAGTGCTCAGAGTTAAATCACCAGCAGACACGTGCAGGATGTGATTCTGTAAACACAGCTGCACTACCATTGAGAAACACTCCGCCCATTGTAGCTGAACAAAGCAGGCTTGCAAACAGTAGCCAGCCACACCTACGCAGCATCGAGGACTGCGCCTCGCTTCTGCACTCCATTCATCGAGGACTCGCTCCTACACCCTGTTAATCGAGGACTTTGCCTCGCTCCTACACCCCATTCATCAAGGACTTTGCCTCGCTCCCACACCCCGTTCATTAAGGACTCGCCTCGCTCTGACACCCCATTCATCGAGAACCCGGCCTCGCTCTGACACCCCATTCATCGAGAACCCGGCCTCGCTCCTACACCCCATTCGAGAACCCGGCCTCGCTCTGACACCCCATTCATCGAGAACCCGGCCTCGCTCCTACGCCCCATTCATCGAGAACACGGCCTCGCTCCTACACCCCATTCATCGAGAACCCGGCCTCGCTCCTACACCCCATTCATCGAGAACCCGGCCTCGCTCCTACACCCCATTCATCGAGAACCCGGCCTCGCTCCTACACCCCGTTCATCGAGAACCCGGCCTCGCTCCTACACCCCAATCATCGAGAACCCGGCCTCGCTCCTACACCCCATTCATTGAGAACCCGGCCTCGCTCCGACACCCCATTCATCGAGAACCCGGCCTCGCTCTGACACCCCATTCATCGAGAACCCGGCCTCGCTCCTACGCCCCATTCATCGAGAACCCGGCCTCGCTCCTACACCCCATTCATCGAGGACTCGGCCTCGCTCCTACACCCCATTCATCGAGAACCCGGCCTCGCTCCTACACCCCATTCATCGAGAACCCGGCCTCGCTCCTACACCCCATTCATCGAGAACCCGGCCTCGCTCCTACACCCCATTCATCGAGGACTTCACCTCGCTCCTACACCCCATTCATCGAGAACCCGGCCTCGCTCCTACACCCCATTCATCGAGAACCCGGCCTCGCTCCTACACCCCATTCATCGAGGACTCGGTCTCGCTCCTACACCCCATTCATCGAGAACCCAGCCTCGCTCCCACACCCCATTCATCGAGAACCCGGCCTCGATCCTACGTCCCATTCATCGAGAACCCGGACTCGCTCCTACACCCCATTCATCGAGAACCCGGCCTCGCTCCTACACCCCATTCATCGAGAACCCGGCCTCGCTCCTACACCCCATTCATCGAGAACCCGGCCTCGCTCCTACACCCCATTCATCGAGAACCCGGCCTCGCTCCTACACCCCATTCATCGAGAACCCGGCCTCGCTCCTACACCCCATTCATCGAGGACTCGGCCTCGCTGCTACACCCCATTCATCGAGAACCCGGCCTCGCTCCTACACCCCATTCATCGAGAACCCGGCCTCGCTCCTACACCCCGTTCATCGAGAACCCGGCCTCTCTCCTACACCCCATTCATCGAGAACCCGGCCTCGCTCCTACACCCCGTTCATCGAGAACCCGGCCTCGCTCCTACACCCCATTCATTGAGAACCCGGCCTCGCTCCTACACCCCATTCATCGAGAACCCGGCCTCGCTCCTACACCCCGTTCATCGAGAACCCGGCCTTGCTCCTACACCCCATTCATCGAAAACCCGGCCTCGCTCCTACACCCCATTCATCGAGAACCCGGCCTCGCTCCTACACCCCATTCATCGAGAACACGGCCTCGCTCCTACACCCCATTCATCGAGAACCCGGCCTCGCTCCTACACCCCATTCATCGAGAACCCGGCCTTGCTCCTACACCCCATTCATCGAAAACCCGGCCTCGCTCCTACACCCCATTCATCGAGAACCCGGCCTCGCTCCTACACCCCGTTCATCGAGAACACGGCCTCGCTCCTACACCCCATTCATCGAGAACCCGGCCTCGCTCCTACACCCCATTCATCGAGAACCCGGCCTCGCTCCTACACCCCATTCATCGAGAACCCGGCCTCGCTCTGACACCCCATTCATCGAGAACCCGGACTCGCTCCCACACCCCATTCATCGAGAACCCGGCCTCGCTCCTACACCCCATTCATCGAGAACCCGGCCTCGCTCCTACACCCCATTCATCGAGAACCCGGCCTCGCTCTGACACCCCATTCATCGAGAACCCGGCCTCGCTCCTACACCCCATTCATCGAGAACCCGGCCTCGCTCCTACACCCCATTCATCGAGAACCCGGTCTCGCTCTGACACCCCATTCATCGAGAACCCGGCCTCGCTCTGACACCCCATTCATCGAGAACCCGGCCTCGCTCCTACACCCCATTCATCGAGAACCCGGCCTCGCTCCTACACCCCGATCATCGAGAACCCGGCCTCGCTCCTACACCCCATTCATCGAGAACCCGGCCTCGCTCCTACACCCCATTCATCGAGAACCCGGCCTCGCTCCTACACCCCATTCATCGAGAACCCGGCCTCGCTCCTACACCCCATTCATCGAGAACCCGGCCTCGCTCCTACACCCCATTCATCGAGAACCCGGCCTCGCTCCTACACCCCATTCATCGAGAACCCGGCCTCGCTCCTACACCCCATTCATCAAGAACCCGGCCTCGCTCCTACACCCCATTCATCGAGAACCCGGCCTCGCTCCTACGCCCCATTCATCGAGAACCCGGCCTCGCTCCTACACCCCATTCATCGAGAACCCGGCCTCGCTCCTACACCCCATTCATCGAGAACCCGGCCTCGCTCTGACACCCCATTCATCGAGAACCCGGCCTCGCTCCTACACCCCATTCATCGAGAACCCGGCCTCGCTCCTACACCCCATTCATCGAGAACCCGGCCTCGCTCCTACACCCCATTCATCGAGAACACGGCCTCGCTCCTACACCCCATTCATCGAGAACCCGGCCTCGCTCCTACACCCCATTCATCGAGAACCCGGCCTCGCTCCTACACCCCATTCATCGAGAACCCGGCCTCGCTCCTACACCCCATTCATCGAGAACCCGGCCTCGATCCTACGTCCCATTCATCGAGAACCCGGCCTCGCTCCTACACCCCATTCATCGAGAACCCGGCCTCGCTCCTACACCCCATTCATCGAGAACCCGGCCTCGCTCCTACACCCCGATCATCGAGAACCCGGCCTCGCTCCTACACCCCATTCATCGAGAACCCGGCCTCGCTCCTACACCCCATTCATCGAGAACCCGGCCTCGCTCCTACACCCCATTCATCGAGAACCCGGCCTCGCTCCTACACCCCATTCATCGAGAACCCGGCCTCGCTCCTACACCCCGATCATCGAGAACCCGGCCTCTCTCCTACACCCCATTCATCGAGAACACGGCCTCGCTCCTACACCCCATTCATCGAGAACCCGGCCTCGCTCCTACACCCCATTCATCGAGAACCCGGCCTCGCTCCTACACCCCATTCATCGAGAACCCGGCCTCGCTCCTACACCCCGATCATCGAGAACCCGGCCTCTCTCCTACACCCCATTCATCGAGAACACGGCCTCGCTCCTACACCCCATTCATCGAGAACACGGCCTCGCTCCTACACCCCATTCATCGAGAACCCGGCCTCGCTCCTACACCCCAATCATCGAGAACCCGGCCTCGCTCCTACACCCCATTCATTGAGAACCCGGCCTCGCTCCTACACCCCATTCATCGAGAACCCGGCCTCGCTCCTACACCCCATTCATCGAGAACCCGGCCTCGCTCCTACACCCCATTCATCGAGAACCCGGCCTCGCTCCTACACCCCATTCATCGAGAACCCGGCCTCGCTCCGACACCCCATTCATCGAGAACCCGGCCTCGCTCCTACACCCCATTCATCGAGAACCCGGCCTCGCTCCTACACCCCATTCATTGAGAACCCGGCCTCGCTCCGACACCCCATTCATCGAGAACACGGCCTCGCTCCTACACCCCATTCATCGAGAACACGGCCTCGCTCCTACACCCCATTCATCGAGAACCCGGCCTCGCTCCTACACCCCGATCACTCACTTGTTCATCTTCACCTTGGCCTCAGCTCACCGAATATTAAACTAGATTTTCTCCAAACTGCTCTCCCATTCACCAGAACTATCAGCTCATCCAAAACTCTAATGCTAAATACAATCTTGCACCAAATCCCTTACACGCACCCCCGCTTTGTTGCTGACACTCTCCCAGCTTCTAATCCTCGTGGGTTGAATCTCTCCATTGCCTTGCCTCTCCCATGGCTGTAACCAGCTGTGTTTCTACCCGGTCTGCCCCACCTACATATCCCACTGAACACTCTTTTCCTCTAATACTTACCTTTGGTGCATCCCACCCCTTCACCCAATCAGGGGCGGACATCTCTTAATCCACTCAGGCCCCATCCTAACTCCCTCCATCTGTCTTCCATCCCTGTGCTCTTACAGCCCACTTTAAAACCACAGAATAAACTGTTGGTCACTGCTCCGAAGATACCTGGCACCGTGTTCACAGTTGTCTGATTGGACCAGAGGAACATCTTGGGGTCTCTGTATCAGAACAAAGAAAAGTACAGCACAGGAACAGGCCCTTCGGCCCTCCAAGCCTGTGCCGACCATGCTGCCCATCTAAACTCTTCTAGACTTCCGGGGTCCGTATCCCTCTATTCCCATCCTATTCAGCTATTTGTCAAGATGCCCCTTAAACGTCACTATCGTCCCTGCTTCCACCATCTCCTCCAGCAGCGAGTTCCAAGCACCCACTACCCTCTACGTAAAAAAACTTACCTCGTACATCTCCTCTAAACCTTGCCCCTCGCACCTTAAACCTATGCCCCCTAGTAATTGATCCTTCTACCCTGGGAAAAAGCCTCTGACTATCCACTCTGCCTATGCCCCTCATAATTTTGTAGCTCTCTATCAGGTCGCCCCTCAACCTCCGTCGTTCCAGTGAGAACAAACCAAGTTTATTCAACCTCTCCTCATAGCTAATGCCCTCCATACCAGGCAACATCCTGGTAAATCTCTTCTGCACCCTTTCTAAAGCCTCCACATCCTTCTGGTAGTGTGGCGACCAGAATTGAACACTATACTCCAAGTGTGGAGTATTGAAAGGTTTAGCTCAACAGGGTCGGTTTAGCTCACTGGGCTAGACAGCTGGTTTTGTTATGCAGTAAATGGTTCAATTCCCGTACCAGCTCACCCGAACAGGCGCCGGAATGTGGCGACTAGGGGCTTTTCACAGCAACTTCATTGAAGCCTACTCGTGACAATAAGTGCTATTTATTATTATTATCAATGCTCATTGTTGGTCTTACTCACCAATCTAAGCACAATACTTCCGCATGACTCACCGATCTAACTTCATTGGGTCACCATCTAGAACCTTCTGTAAAATTGCTTCTGCTGTAACGTCACCTGTGTATCCAGGTCCCCAGCCGAGCGTGTTGGACAAGTCATTGCCAGTGCCCAGGGGGAGGATGGCCACATGTGGAATGTACTGATCCTGTCCCTGAACAAAGAGAGATGAAGGATTAATGATTCAGACAGGTACAGAGTCAGGATCAGGGGCAGTTGAACCAAAGTTGCAAAATGAACTGCTGCAAACTACAACTAATTTATCCAAAACAGAAGCTATAACATGTGCTGTACCTGCCCTGGGAGTGTTTGATGGGGACAGTGTAGAGGGAGCTTTACTCTGTATCTGACCCCGTGCTGTACCTGCCCTGGGAGTGTTTGATGGGGACAGTGTAGAGGGAGCTTTACTCTGTATCTAACCCCGTGCTGTACCTGTCCTGGGGGTGTTTGATGGGGACAGTGTAGAGGGAGCTTTACTCTGTATCTAACCCCATGCTGTACCTGCCCTGGGAGTGTTTGATGGGGACAGTGTAGAGGGAGCTTTACTCTGTATATAACCCCGTGCTGTACCTGTCCTGGGAGTGTTTGATGGGGACAGTGTAGAGGGAGCTTTACTCTGTATCTAACCCCGTGCTGTACCTGTCCTGGGAGTGTTTGATGGTGACAGTGTAGAGGGAGCTTTACTCTGTATCTAACCCCGTGCTGTACCTGCCCTGGGAGTGTTTGATGGGGACAGTGAAGAGGGAGCTTTACTCTGTATCTAACCCCGTGCTGTACCTGTCCTGGGAGTGTTTGATGGGGACAGTGTAGAGGGAGCTTTACTCTGTATCTAACCCCATGCTGTACCTGTCCTGGGAGTGTTTGATGGGGACAGTGTAGAGGGAGCTTTACTCTATATCTAACCCCGTGCTGTACCTGTCCTGGGAGTGTTTGATGGGGACAGTGTAGAGGGAACTTTACTCTGTATATAACCCCGTGCTGTACCTGTCCTGGGAGGGTTTGATGGGGACAGTGTAGGGAGAGCTTTACTCTGCATCTAAACCCGTGCTGTACCTGTCCTGGGAGTGTTTGATGGGGACAGTGTAGAGGGAGCTTTACTCTGCATCTAACCCCGTGCTGTACCTATCCTGGGAGTGTTTGATGGGGACAGTTGTGCGGATCAAATTATAACTTTAGGTTTAATTTAGCTTTGCGTTTGTGTGTCCAGAAAGTGGAAACATGGTTTGATTTCCATTGAGAATTTATTTATGATCTGGTTGCCTTGAAGTCACAGGTCCTGCTTGTATTCGTGTATCTTGAATGAGGTTTTACAACCCTCTGTGTAAAGAGCTGGGTTACAAAGGGGTTAGTAGTTTAGTAAATTCAGAACTCAAACATAGAGAAAACTGTTGCCTAGTGACAAGGTCCAGGAAAAGAGAGAGAGAGACAGGGAACGAATGAAGAACAGTTCAGTCAGTGTGTGCCTGCCAGAGTGAAGGCAGGAGTTTGGAACTCTCTAATACAAAATCCTGCAGGGCTGCTGAGGGACTGTGTTTCGGGAACTCGTGTTTGTTCTGAAGTTAAACTCACAAGAAGTTTAGATTGAGGGTTTTTTTCTGGCATGTCTCGGGAAGATATTAGCTGAGAAAAAAGCATTTGATGAATGCTCAGAAATCTGTTGGAAAAAAACCATTTGCTCCTATGCCAGCCCAAGCAAGAAACAGTGGTGTTGAAACAGTGGTAAATCTTCACTGGGGGGTGGTCAGTGTCTGTAAGGGTATTGATGGGATAAAAAGAGTAGTGTGTTTGAATCATTTACTGCTCTCATATGAAATCTTTCCAACCATTTTGTCTCATGTGATATTGTTCATGTCTCTTGTTTAATAAATATTCAATTCATTGTGTTAAGAGTACACTGGCAGACTCTTGTCAATGTATTCAGTAACTGACCTCCACAATTTCTAAAGAAAAACAAAGTTAGTGGGAGGGAGTCTCTGTCCCGCTGCACCAGATTTCTGATGTGGCCGCTCCCGGGATTCTCTCGCCAGCCGGCCAATGGGGTTTCCAATCGTGGGCAGCCCCACGACGTCGGGAAATCCCGGGCTGCTGACGCAACGGAGAATCCCAACAGCGGAGAGTCCAGCCCAGGATCTATCAATGCCGGAAGCATTCTGGGATCTGACACATCCATTATTAACATCAACTGGGATGGGAACACAATGCAGAAAGAACTTCACTCTCTCGTACCTTGTATTTCATTTCATCAATAGCATCCAGCACCCAGCCCACTGTCCCATCACCACCACACACCAGCACTCTGACTGCGTGGCTCGGCAGAAGTGTGCACAGCTGGAGAGCTTTGAGTGGAGTTGAGCAGCCAAGATCAACAACCTGCCGAGGGAAACAATCGTTCAGAGTTGAGACAACAGACATTTCACCAATCTCACACCGACAGACGGCAGCTCACACACACACACATTTCCACGATTGTCACAGGTCCAGCTGCCAGTATTAACATTGATGTTAACATCCAAGCTCGTGCTGGGATTCGTGGTGATTCTCCGGTAACACTCGCAAGATTATGTATTCAGAGGGTCAGTACTGAGGGAGCGCCGCACTGTCAGAGGGTCAGTACTGAGGGAGTGCCTCACTGTCAGAGGGTCAGTACTGAGGGAGTGCCGCACTGTCAGAGGGTCAGTACTGAGGGAGCACTGCACTGTCAGAGGGTCAGTACTGAGGGAGTGCCGCACTGTCAGAGGGTCAGTACTGAGGGAGTGCCGCACTGTCAGAGGGTCAGTACTGAGGGAGTGCCGCACTGTCAGAGGGTCAGTACTGAGGGAGTGCCGCACTGTCAGAGGGTCAGTGCTGAGGGAGTGCCGCACTGTCAGAGGGTCAGTACTGAGGGAGTGCCGCACTGTCAGAGGGTCAGTACTGAGGGAGTGCCGCACTGTCAGAGGGTCAGTACTGAGGGAGTGCCGCACTGTCAGAGGGTCAGTGCTGAGGGAGTGCCGCACTGTCAGAGGGTCAGTACTGAGGGAGTGCCGCACTGTCAGAGGGTCAGTACTGAGGGAGTGCCGCACTGTCAGAGGGTCAGTACTGAGGGAGTGCTGCACTGTCAGAGGGTCAGTACTGAGGGAGTGCTGCACTGTCAGAGGGTCAGTACTGAGGGAGTGCCGCACTGTCAGAGGGTCAGTACTGAGGGAGTGCTGCACTGTCAGAGGGTCAGTGCTGAGGGAGTGCCGCACTGTCAGAGGGTCAGCACTGAGGGTGTGCCGCACTGTCAGAGGGTCAGTTTGTCAGATAAGAAGTTAAACTTGGGCTAGTCTGCCCTCTCAGTTAAATAGTAGAATGTACGCTGCACTATGAGGGTTGCTGCCTCTACCACCCATACACGTAGTGAATTCGAGACCCCCACCTCCCTCTGGGTGAAAGAAATTTACCTCAACTCTCCTTTAATCCTTCTGCCAATTACTTTAAATCTCTATTCCTGGTTATTGACCCCACTGTAAAGAGTATTAGATCCTTCCTATCTGCTCTATCTCTGTCCCTGATACTTTTTTACACCTCAATTAAATCTCCCTCGTCTGTTCCAAAGACAACTTAGCCAATCTTTCTTCAATGGTAACATTCTCCATTCTTGGCAACATTTCATAAATCTCCTCTGTATCCTCTCCAGAGTCATCACTTCCTTCCTGTAATACACTCACCATAATGTACACAGCACTCAGACTTTGGTCTAATTCGTGTTTTATACAGTTTGAGCATGTCATGTATCTGGGAATCCATTCTTGTTGGTTCTGCATCATGTGATGTGTAGTGACATCATAGAACATACAGTGCAGGAGGCCGCCATTAAGCCCATCGAGTCTGCACCGACTCACTTAAGCCCTCACTTCCACTCTACCCCCGTAACCCCTCCTAACCGGTTTGGACACTGAGGGCAATTTATCACGGCCAATCCACCTAACCTGCACGTCTTTGGAGCACCCGGAGGAAACCCACGCAGACAAGGGGAGAAGGTGCAGACTCTGCACAGACAGTGACCCAGTGGGGAATCGAACCTGGGACCCTGGTGCTGTAAAGCCACAGTGCTATCCACTTGTGCTACCGTGCTGCCCCAAACACTCAGCAGTGTTTGCGTGGGCCTTGGGCAGATCACCATCTTGTACGAGCAACAGCCTTCAGAAAACACTCATTGTGTTTCACAAGAATCCAGAGTGTGGGCACTTCCAGACCTTCTCTCTTTGCAGCCACAAAGAAATATAACAGGAGAGAAAACTGGCGGCGAGGACGGAGGCAAGAAAATCGCTGGGAAGATGAATTTTATTGACTAATTATGCGACGGCATCAGGAGCAACGGAAGATTCCCGGGACCAAACTCCCGCGCACTCAGACGTCGGGTGAAGCACTGCCGCCGATGTGAAGGTTTAATAAAGTTTTTGGCAGCAACTCGGAGTAAGTTGACCGACAGTTGGGGAAGATTTGCTGCATTGAAGTGAGTGGGGTTTGGGCTCATGGCAAAACTACACGGGGAACAGGGATTTCGAAGGGCAGGAGAGCTGGGAGATAAGTTGCAGCAGTCTTATGGCGTTAAGTCATGGGGGGAGTGGGCCTGTCGGGGAGGAGCATCGGAGCTGAGAGCACAAAATAACTTACCTCGGGGATTTCACCGTCATGATAAAAAACCTGAAACAAGTGACACCACAGGAAAGCACGCAGTGGGTCCCAACGGGTGGAACTGAGGAACAGAAAAGGATCTCTAACTGGAACAGGAGTTGTGTGTAGACTCCCTGGTAGCAGTTCTGAGGTTTAAATTGTATAAATGCAGAAATTAGGCAAGTGTGTAACAAAGGCAGAGTAGTATGAATGAGGGATTTAACTTACACACAGATTGGGAGAGGCAGATAAGCAGCTGTCAGGAAGATAGTGAATTCCTGGAATGTGTCCGGGATAGTTTCCTGCATCATAATGTTCCAGGTGTAACAAGAGGACAGGCAATATTAGATTTAGTTATGAGTAATGAGCCCAATTTACTTAGTAGCCTAACTGTGCGTGAACATTTAGCAAATAGTGATCACAACATGTTTGAACACAGTGTAGGGTTTGAAAGTGAAAAGCACGATTCAGATACTAGAATTTTAGACTTGGGTAAAGCTGACTTTAACAGGATCAGGCAGAGACTGTCCACGGTAAACTGGGAAGATCTGTTAATGGGGAATTAGATCAGTGGGGAATATTTAAAGAAACATTTGATGAAATACAGAGCAAATATATATCCCTGAGGAACAAGCTCCACTTCACAAAAAAAAGAGATAAGGGACAGCATAAAACTGAAAAGGATTATAAAAATGTAAAACAGAGCACAGATCGGGACGAATGGGAGAGATACAAAGCCCAGCAAAGGATCACAAAGCAGCTGTAAGAGCAACTAAAAGGGATTATGAAAGGAAACTTACAAGGGACATCAAAATCAATAAGAAGAAATGTTGTAGTTATAGACAGGAAAGCAGGTGATGAAGAACAATGTAGGCCCATCAAGTGGGCGCGATTTAACCACTGCGTTGTGTCCACTATCAATTTGGGCGCTCTAGTTAAATAGCGGGAAAGGCCACAATCGAGATTCGTGCCGGGCGCAAATCAGTTTGCTATCTAACTGGCCTGCTCCCAATTGCGAGTTCCGGGTCACGCCCAATATGGCGAGCATATCATTAATTTCCATCTCACCCACGAGATCAAAGTCGAATGTAATGGCCTCCTAAGAATTAACCAGCTCCCCAGCAAGAAATCACGCCGGCATCGTTTAGCGCTCCTTTTTAAAAATGTGAAGCTGGCACCATGGCTGTTATGGGGAACCGAGGAGGTGAGTTGCCATTTCCATTTTCCTGCATGCAGCGGTGGGTGGGGCACCCCTCGGGGGGGGGGGGATGGACACTTGGTCGGGGAGCTGAAACATTCCAGGTCGGGGGTCACCCCTATGCCAGGGGGAGGGGGGAGGCGAGTGAAGGGCTTTTCGTCTGTGAGGCCTTCGAGTCATCTTTAAATATTCTGGATACCCGTACCAAAAACCTTCAGGACAGAGCCCTGGTCTTGGTTATATGCTGATGGCCACTTTAACTCACTTTGACTGTGAGCAGCCTCAAGCTTCACAGCTGAAGGTTATTGCTAATAAGAAATTGGCATTGTTAGTTGTGAGGCCACTTCACAGCTACAGGTTGTGTTTGCTGCTTGCTCCTGCTGGTGGCTGTATTTGCCTGGAGGCTGCTGTTGCTGTTCCTTTTCTGTAGCCAGAAAGGATAATTCTTTCTAAGATACCTGGGTCCTGGAACACCGGGAGTCCAGAAGGCAATCTGGTTTGAAGCAAGAAGACGCTGTGGGACCTGCTGCGTGACATTGATCCAAATGGGCCACCTGATGAGGCTGTTGTAGAAATGCTTCTGCAGATTGCTGCTGTTTTTGTTGCTGGTGTAGTTAGTGCTGTGTGTAACTGTCATGTCGCCGCAGGTTAAACATGCTGGAAGTCACGGATGTTTAACTGCACCTTGAGCACCAGTGGAATATGTGGTTGGCAGGATTTGGTTGTGATGAGGTTGGGCCGTGTGGGAGGGGTCTGCAAAGCTGCAGCTCCTGAACGGAGAATGGCTCTGATACGTGGAACAAGTCACACATTGATCATTTCTATGACAAACGATTGTGCTCCTATGTTTTACGGTCTTATAAAAGGTGACAGCAGCGCCAACGCAGGCTGGAGGCAACATGCCACGTCCAGCGGGCCACCCCACACCTTAAAAACCTGTTTTTGCTAGAATTTAGAAGGTTAAGTAGTGATCTGATCAAAGTCTTCAAGATATTAACAGGGTAGAAAAAGATAAACTATTTCCACTGGTTGGAGAGTCTAAAACTAGAAATTAGATCCAGACCGTTGAGGAGAGATGTTCGGAAGAACTTCTTCACTCAAAGGGTGGTAGAGGTTTGGAACTGTCTCCCAAAACAGCAGCAGGAGCAAGAACAGTTGTTCATTTTAAATCTGAGATAGATTTTTGTTAAGCAAAGATATGAAGGGATATGGGCCAAAGGCAGGTGTATGGAGTTAGGTCACAGATCAGCCATGATCTCTTTGAATGGAGGAGGGACAGGCTTGAGGGGCTGAATGGCCTATTCCTGTTCCTAATCAGACACCGGACGACCTAAAGTTCGCAACATTTCTCAGCTCAGTTAGCCGTAAAACGTTTCTGCTGCTAAAGAATCTTCATCATTCAGCTCTTCATAAGGGCCATTTCACCCTTTTGACCGCTCATCCACCCTTAACTACAATCTTTGGACCGTATAAAGATATCCCTTCTTTGGAAGCTAGTAGACTGCAAAGATGGTCACTGATATTGCCGACGGGCAATATCCAGTATGGCGAGTGAGGACAGCGTGAAAATGCTGATGCTTTATTACGTTGTCGATACAAGTCAAGTATGACCCAGAAGAATATTTGTGGATAGTGAACCTCCGACTTCATTTCAAGTTCAAAGATATACAAGAACCGATCCGGTGATGATGAACTTGGACCAAAAAGGAATGCTGTCAGGCGTTCATAGGCAGACATCAAGCCCTACGTTACATGAAGACTTGAGTTGACAGTTCAGAATGGTGTTCTATTGTGGAGAATCCGTGTGACTATTCCTCCAAGTTTACATAGTAGAGCCCTTGACCAACTACATCAGGGACAGCCTTGTGTGGTGGGGATAAAGAAATTAGCAGTTATTAGCCAGATAGAACATAGAACAGTACAGCACAGAACAGGCCCTTCGGCCCTCGATGTTGTGCCGAGCAATGATCACCCTACTCAAACCAACGTATCCACCCTATACCAGTATACCAAATGTATACAAAGATGTTCAAATTGAAGAGAAAGTTGGGTAGTACCAATCTAAGGAACACTCCACCATTACATCGATGGAAATGGCCGGTCCAGCCATGGCAGAGAATACACACTGGTTGTACAGTCCACTGGAGGGTCACCTTCTTAGTGACTGTGGGGGCACACTCGAAATGGACAGGAGTTGCAATAACAAAGTCAGCAATGACAGAGCAGACCATCGAAAACCTAGACAAAATATTCACAAGGATTGAAAAACCAGAGCAGATTGTCCGTGTTAATGGGACACGGTTTACTTCAAAGGAGTTTGAGAACTACGTGAAAGGGATAGTTATATATGAGCAGAGCAGTTGCGCAAGTTTTGAGCAGGTCACCATCTCGATTGTGTGAGAAACACTCTGAATAAACCTCTGATCGTGATTTTCAAGAATTCAGAGTGTTGGCACCTCCGTAACCTTTTCTCTTTGCAGCAACAAAGAAAATAACAGAGCACAACCTCCCTGCTTTTATAGTCTACACCTCCCCTAATAAAGGAAAATAACAGAGCACAACCTCCCTGCTTTTATAGTCTACACCTTCCCTAATAAAGGAAAATAACAGAGCACAACCTCCCTGCTCTTATAGTCTACACCTTCCCTAATAAAGGAAAATAACAGAGCACAACCTCCCTGCTCTTATAGTCTACACCTTCCCTAATAAAGGAAAATAACAGAGCACAACCTCCCTGCTCTTATAGTCTACACCTTCCCTAATAAAGGAAGATATGTCACCTGGAACCATATACAGCACAAGAGGCCATTCAGCCCATCTTGTCCATGTCAGCCCGGGGACACCCAGGTGCCCTTTCTAATCCTACCTCCCTGCACCCAGTCCACAGCCCTGTAGCTTACAGCACTTAGGGTGCTGATCCAGGTACTTTTTAACTACTTTACGTACCTGTCCTGATACCTTCAGGAATCTGTGGACGTACACGCCAAGGTTCGCTGTCCCTCGCCACTTTTAAATTTCCTTTCATTTATTGTGTAAGCTCTTGCCTTAATTATCCTCTGCAATCCATCACCTCACACTTCTCTGGATTCAATTCCATTTGTTTATTTTCTGCTCATGTGACCAGTCCATTGATATCTTCCACAGTATAAATATTCCCACTTTCTGTCTATTAGCTTTGACAAAGAGTCATCGGACTCGAAACGTTAGCTCTTTTCTCTCCCTACAGATGCTGCCAGACTTGCCGAGATTTTCCAGCATCTTCTCTTTCATTCAGCATTGATATCTTCCTGTGGTCGACACCGTTCTTCCTTACTATTAACCACATGGCCAATTTTTCTATCATCTGCAAACTTCTAAAATCTTACCCCAATGATTAAGTCTAAATGGTTGATATATACCAGAGGCAGCAAGAGACCAGGTACTGAGACCTGTGGCACCCAGCCACAAAAACACCCACTGAACATTACCCTTTGACCCTGTCACCGATACAATTCGGTTTCCAATTTGGCATTTACCCGTGGATCTCTGAGCTTTACATTTTCTTTTTTTTTTAACAAATAATTTTGAGCTAGTTTTTTGGTATTGTAAACAGTTACAGACATCAACCGGAAGAAAGCAAAAAAGGCAAAAATGTGCAAACATCCGCGTACATTCAATGCTTCAATCTTAACATATTGCACAAGCCCGCTCCTCTCACACCGGCACTACCCGCCAATTTATCCCTTCTACTCTACTCTACTCTAACCTCCCCCCCACCCCCCCCCCCCCCCCACCCCCCCCAGCTGACGCTCACTCTCCCGCAAAGAAGTCAATAAATGGTTGCCACCTCCGGGCGAACCCCTGTACAGACCCCCTCAAGACGAACTTAATTTTTTCCATACCCAGGAAACTCGACATGTCCGTAAGCCACAACTCAGTCTTCGGGGGCTTTGAGTCCCTCCACGCCGATAGTATTCGTCGCCGGGCTATCAGGGAAACAAAGGCCAAAACATCGGCCTCTTTCTCACCCTGGACTCCCGGGTCTTCCGAAACCCCAAAAATTGCCACCCCTGGACCCATCGCCACCCTTGTTTTTAGCACCCGGGACATGACGCCCGCAAATCCCTCCCAGTACCCCCTCAGCTTAGGGCATGCCCAAAACATGTGAACGTGGTTCGCCGGTCCTCCCGCGCACCTAGCGCATTTGTCCTCTATCCCAAAGAATTTGCTCATCCGAGCCACCGTCATATGGGCCCGGTGAACAACCTTAAATTGAATCAGGCCGAGCCTGGCACATGTCGCGGTCGAATTTACCCTACTCAGGGCCTCTGCCCACAGCCCATCCTCCATTTCCCCGCCTAGCTCCTCCTCCCATTTAAGTTTCAGTTCCTCCGTCTGGGAACCTTCCCCCTTCATGAGCATCTTCTAAATATCAGAGACTCTACCCTCCCCTTCTTCCCCCCTAGAGACTATTCTGTCTTGGATCCCCATTGCCGGGAGGCGTGGGAAGGATGGGACCTGTCTACGGACAAAGTCCCGCAACTGTAGGTACCTGAAATCATTTCCCCTTACCAGACCAAATTTCTCCTCCAAGCTCCTCAAACTCGCAAAGCTCCCTTCCAGGAACATATCGCCCACCTTTCCCACCCCTGCTCGCCGCCATACTCGGAACCCCCCATCCATACTCCCGGGGGCAAACCGATGGTTGTCACATATTGGCGCCCAGACAGACGCCCCCACCTCCCCTACATGCCTCCTCCACTGGCCCCATATCCGCAGGGTCACCACCACTACCGGGCTGGTGGAGTACCTGGCCGGCGGCAGCGGTAGAGGAGCCGTGACCAGGGCTGCCAAGCTGGAGACCCTGCACGAAGCCGCCTCCACCCGCTCCCAGATAGACCCCGTACCCACCATCCACTTCCTTATCATAGCGATGTTGGCCGCCCAGTAATAATGAATCAGACTCGGCAAAGCCAGCCCTCCCTCGCTGCGGTTCCTCTCCAGCATCGCCTTCTTCACCCGCGGGGATTTTCCCGCCCAGACAAAGCTCATGATCATCTTGTTAACCCTTTTGAAGAAGGACTGTGGGATAAAGATCGGGAGGCACTGAAAAACAAACAGAAATCTAGGGAGGATTGTCACCTTTACAGTCTGCACCCTCCCTGCCAGCGACAGCAGGATTGCATCCCATCTCCGAAACTCTCCCTTCATTTGTTCCACCACCCTGGCCAAATTTAACTTGTGCAGCCTGCCCCAGTCTCGTGCCACCTGGATCCCCAAGTACCAGAAATTTTCCTCAACCAGCCTAAACGGTAGCCCTCTCAGTCTGTTCTCCTGGCCCCTTGCCTGTACCACAAACATTTCACTCTTGGCCATATTTAGTTTGTATCCTGAGAACTGGCCGAACTTCCTCAATGTTTCCAGTATACTTCCCATCCCGGCCACTGGGTCCGACACGTACAGGAGCAGGTCGTCTGCGTAAAGAGAGACCCTATGTTCTACCCCGCCCCTAACCATCCCCTTGTGGCTCTCAGCGCAATCACCAGCGGCTCTATGGCCAGCGCAAACAGCAGTGGAGAGAGTGGGCAGCCCTGTCTTGTCCCCCGGTATAGTCTAAAATACTCTGACACTTCTCTGTTGGTCCTGACGCTGGCCTTTGGCGCCTGATATAATAACTTGATCCAATTCACCAGTCCCTCCCCGAACCCAAACCGTCCAAGCACCTCCCATAGATCGCCCCACTCCACCCGGTCAAAGGCCTTCTCGGCATCCATCGCCACCACTACCTCCACCTCCCTGCCCGTCGGGGGCATCATTATCACATTAAGTAATCTTCTCAAGTTGGCCGACAGCTGCCTACCTTTCACGAACCCAGTTTGGTCCTCCCCAATCACCTCCGGTACACAGTCCTCCATTCTAACCGCCAGTACCTTTGCCAGGAGCTTGGCATCTATATTAATCAGGGAGATTGGCCTGTCGGACCCACACGCTTCCGGGTCCTTACCCCGCTTCAATATCATTGATATAGTGGCTTGCGACATCGGCGGCGGCAGGGTCCCTCTGTCCCTTGCCTCATTAAAAACCCCCTCCAAGACCGGGCCCACCAGCTCAGAGAACTTCCTATAAAACTCTACTGGGTATCCATCCGGCCCCGGAGCTTTCCCCGACTGCATGGCCTTTAGGCCCCCCAATACCTCCTCTACTCTAATCAGGGCGCTTTACATTTTCTAACCAGTCTGCTACAGACCTTGTTGACAGCCCTGCTAAAATCCAGGTACACTGCATCAATCAGGCTACCGTTATCAATCCTACTTGTTACTTCAACAGTAACAGCTACTTCTATTGATAAACCACCCTCACCAGAATGAAATGTCCCAAGGTGCTTCACAGCAGCATTAAATAACAAAGTGTGACAGCAAACCTCATGAGGATATTTGGTCAGATGATCATATGCTTGTCCAGGAGATAGGTTTAAGGGATGTTTTAAGGGAAGAAAACGACAAATCCCAAAACCACAATTGGAAGAAGAGCAGGAGTTTTCTCTGTGACTTACCCCCATCCCAACAATCATTCCTTGATGTCATTGAAAACTTTGCAAACTCAAATCTGTTTGAACACAGACCTTCCTGTCATTAACTTGTCGAGGAGAAACTCGTACGTGTCCGGAATGTTACCTGAACAGGATTAAGGATGGATCGGAATTCTCCCATCAGACTCTGGGCCATGTTGTTTCCACTCCGAGCATTTGCCAGAACCAGAATTGGGCACCAGTTTTCTGGACATATGGAGGATAACTGTAATAAGGGAGAAATTAACAAGCAGGGTCAGCACAGAGCATACAACACACCAAACTGTGGGTAGGGGGGTGGGGGGAAGGGGGTGTGGTGGGGGGAAGGGGGCAGTAGGCAGTGAGGGGGGCAGTAGGCAGTGAGGGAGGCTGAGGGAGGCAGTAGGCAGTGAGGGAGGCTGAGGGAGGCAGTAGGCAGTGAGGGAGGCAGTAGGCAGTGAGGGAGGCAGTAGGCAGTGAGGGAGGCAGTAGGCAGTGAGGGAGGTAGTGAATGAGGCAGTAGGCAGTGAGGGAAGCTGAGGGAGGCAGTGAGGGAAGCTGAGGGAGGCAGTAGGCAGTGAGGGAGGTAGTGAATGAGGCAGTAGGCAGTGAGGGAAGCTGAGGGAGGCAGTGAGGGAAGCTGAGGGAGGCAGTAGGCAGTGAGGGAGGCTGAGGGAGGCAGTGAGGGAGGCAGTGAGGGAGGCTGAGGGAGGCAGTGAGGGAGGCTGAGGGAGGCAGTGAGGGAGGCTGAGGGAGGCAGTGAGGGAGGCTGAGGGAGGCAGTGAGGGAGGCTGAGGCAGTAGGCAGTGAGGGAGGCAGTAGGCAGTGAGGGAGGCTGAGGGAGGCAGTGAGGGAGGCAGTGAGGGAGGCAGTGAGGGAGGCTGAGGGAGGCAGTGAGGGAGGCAGTGAGGGAGGCAGTGAGGGAGGCAGAGAGGGAGGCAGAGAGGGAGGCAGTGCGGGAGGCAGAGAGGGAGGCAGAGGGAGGCAGAGGGAGGCAGTGAGGGAGGCAGTAGGCAGTGAGGGAGGCTGAGGAGGCAGTGAGGGAGGCTGAGGGAGCCAGTGAGGGAGGCTGAGGGAGGCAGTGAGGGAGGCTGAGGGAGGCAGTGAGGGAGGCTGAGGGAGGCAGTGAGGGAGGCTGAGGGAGGCAGTGAGGGAGGCTGAGGGAGGCAGTGAGGGAGGCTGAGGGAGGCAGTGAGGGAGGCTGAGGGAGGCAGTGAGGGAGGCTGAGGGAGGCAGTGAGGGAGGCTGAGGGAGGCAGTGAGGGAGGCTGAGGGAGGCAGTGAGGGAGGCTGAGGGAGGCAGTGAGGGAGGCTGAGGGAGGCAGTGAGGGAGGCTGAGGGAGGCAGTGAGGGAGGCTGAGGGAGGCTGAGGGAGGCTGAGGGAGGCAGTGAGGGAGGCTGAGGGAGGCAGTGAGGGAGGCTGAGGGAGGCAGTGAGGGAGGCTGAGGGAGGCAGTGAGGGAGGCAGTGAGGGAGGCTGAGGGAGGCAGTGAGGGAGGCAGTAGGCAGTGAGGGAGGCTGAGGGAGGCAGTGAGGGAGGCTGAGGGAGGCAGTGAGGGAGGCTGAGGGAGGCAGTGAGGGAGGCTGAGGGAGGCAGTGAGGGAGGCTGAGGGAGGCAGTGAGGGAGGCTGAGGGAGGCAGTGAGGGAGGCTGAGGGAGGCAGTGAGGGAGGCTGAGGGAGGCAGTGAGGGAGGCAGTGAGGGAGAGTGAGGGAGGCTGAGGGAGGCAGTAGGCAGTGAGGGTACCTGGCTGGCCGGGCTGGCCCGCTGCCGGATGGCTGTGTAGAGGTACCGGGGTGGGATGATGGCCCTGCGGAGAGGGCCCAGGTCGCAGGCGGTGGGCAGGAGGCTCAGGCAGCCGTCATGGGCCACCCGCTGGCACCAGCAGCAGCGGCAATCACAGAGCCGGGGCTGGGAGCCGCACTGCAGCCCGCAGGCCGCACACGAGTTACAGATGGGCAGGTTCCCGCGGACCCAGTGGTGGGGCTGCAGCCCGGGGGCCGGGGGGAGAGGCCCGGGGTCCGCCTGCAGGCCCGGGGCCCCCTCCCAGCCCCCCGGGGCCCCCAGCCCGCCCCCCGGAGCCCCCAGCCCGCCCCCCGGGGCCCCCAGCCCGCCCTCCCAGCCCCCCGGGCCGCCCCCCGGGGCCCCCTCCCAGCCCCCCGGGGCCCCCAGCCCGCCCCCCGGGGCCCCCAGCCCGCCCTCCCAGCCCCCCGGGCCGCCCCCCGGGGCCTGCACGCTCTCCTTGCAGCGCAGCCGGCGCTGGGCTCGGGCCTGACAGGCTTCATGGACACAGAGGCCGCAGCTGAGGCAGGAGGAGCCGAGCAGCGCGGCCTGGCCGCACAGGCTGCAGTAGGTGGGCCGCGGGAAGAGGTCGGTGTAGAGCCAGGTATGTCCGGAACCCAGGCCGAGGCTGTGCCGGGAGCCTGGGCCCAATCCCCGGCCTCGCCTGAGCGCCTCCTCCCGCCGGGCCCTCCTCACGCTGCACCAACAGGTCAGCAGCACCGGCAGCAACACAGCGGCCGCCGTCCACAGCAGCAGCCCGGCCCCAACTCCAGGCCAGAGCCCGGCCTCTCCCTGCGGCCCTGCCGCCCCTTCCTCCATCCGGGCCCGCGGGAAGCGGCCCGATCAGCCCCGGGGCCCCGGCACAGGGAGCGCAGCGGGAGCGCGCGGCGTCGGCACAGGGAGCGCGCGGCGTCGGCACAGGGAGCGCAGCGGGAGCGCGCGGCGTCGGCACAGGGAGCGCGCGGCGTCGGCACAGGGAGCGCAGCGGGAGCGCGCGGCGTCGGCACAGGGAGCGCGCGGCGGCGGCACAGGGAGCGCGCGGCGTCGGCACAGGGAGCGCGCGGCGTCGGCACAGGGAGCGCGCGGCGTCGGCACAGGGAGCGCGCGGCGGCACCGGGAGCGCGGCGTCAGCGGGAGCGCGCGGCGTCGGCACAGGGAGCGCGCGGCGGCACAGGGAGCGCGCGGCGTCAGCGGGAGCGCGCGGCGTCAGCGGGAGCGCGCAAGGGGTGGGTAGGAGTTTTATAGAGAGGCCCTTCGGCCCATCCTGGCTATACTGGCCCTCAATCAGGGAAGGCTCCCAATCCCCCCACACAGTGGCCAGGGTGTCAGCTTGCCCCATGGCATTTTTTTTACAGTGCAGAAGGAGGCCATTCAGCCCATCGAGTCTGCACCGGCTCCCGGAAAGAGCACCCTACCCAAGGTCAAAACCTCCACCCTATCCCCATAACACAGTAACCCCACCCAACACTAAGGGCAATTTTGGACACTAAGGGCAATTTATCACGGCCAATCCACCTAACCTGCACATCTTTGGACTGTGGGAGGAAACCGGAGCACCCGGAGGAAACCCACGCAGACACGGGGAGGACGTGCAGACTCCACACAGACAGTGACCCAAGCCGGGAATCGAACCTGGGACCCTGGAGCTGTGAAGCGATTGTGCTGTCCACAATGCTATGTGCTGTCCTCTGTGGGCCCCGGATGCAATAAAGAAACCAACACATACAACTGTTTTAGTAATAAAAAGGAATAAGAAAGAAAAGAGAACAGGACACAAATAAGCAGTGCATGAAAAGGACCGAAGCAGGGGAGGTAGTGGAAGGATGTGGAATAGGGGGCCCGGGTCGGGGGCATAATTAAGGAAATTCCACATTTTCAGCAAGAGTGTGTGAATTTAAAGATAAAGTTACAATTCGTGATTTGAGATGGTCGGCAACTTGAAAGGATATCAAGCAGTAGTGTTGGTTCAGCCGGTACATCGGTCCGGGGCCTGGAGAGCCAAGAAGGGCCCGTGAATCTCTGAAGGCCCTTAAAAATTATAATTAATTAGATAAATAAATCTCCACTTCTTTCCTGAGATTTGTATTCTAACTTAATAAAATATAATTGTTTTTAAAAAGAGCAATCCCAAATAAAAATGCAATAAAGAAACAAACAAATAATCACTCAGTGTATGAAGGAACGAAGCAGTGTTAAACGGATGTGAAAAGGAGTGGGGGGGGGCTGGTGTCACCCGGGTCGACCATAGTTGGAAATCCACTGTTTTCAGCAAGAGTGTTGAGACATAGTTGGAATCCACGTTTTCAGCAAGAGTGTGTGAATTTAAAGATAAAGTTACAGTTCGTGATTTGAGATGGTTGGCAACTTGAAAGGATATCAAGCAGTACATAGGGGCGTGAGGTCACCGAAAAGGAGAAGCGGTACCTTTGACCGTGAATCATGAGGTCAAAGATATTGAAGTGATAAGCCATGATCGGTAAACTCAAAGGGTTGCGACTTGTAACACTACACTGGTATCAAACTGGACATGTTAACTTTGGTCGTGGGACATTCTTAATGTCTTACTATAGTCGGACCAAACTTCTAAGTTTCAACAGTTGTCTCAGTTGCTTGCTGGTGTGAACACTGGACAGTGGATTGTCTCCTCTTCTGAAGCTGCATTGGCCACAGTACTATTGACTAATGAACATAGCCTATTGAAGTGTAAGTAAGTTATTTTATATTTTTTATCAAGTAGGGGTTTATCTGGCGTTCCTTCAAGTTATTCTTGCAATCATCAATATTCATTTTTCCCAATGTGGGCTATTTTTAATTAAGTTTTTATTTCAGGAATATTACCCCTACCAGCATGGAAAAGAAAAAGCATAAATCTGGGTAACTAAAACGCAAAGAACAAAAAGAAGCAGAAAGGAAGGAATCAGCCAAGCGATGCAGGCATATTACAGAGTTTATAATACCACAAGCACAATCCACATCAATATCCAGTTCTGCAACAAATAATCAAGAAGCAAGAAACAATGCTCATGGTGATGATGCAATGACATGCGAGTTACAAGAACAGAGACGAGCTACTTTGAATGTAGAGACAAATACAAGTGCATCCATTACTAATCAACCCAGGCCCAATATTTCTTCTGGCTTCCTTGTTCCGGTATCTGTACTGCCTGTAGTTGCAACATCTGAACACATAGCTTCAACTAGTGACAGGGAATCAGATATTCCTTCAAGCATAAATGACTTGGTTTCTGAAGCACATCCTGTAAATGAACCTACGCAAGAAAATGAAAGATCAATTAATGGAATCTTCCAATATCCATCACGAGCAAAGCTAAAACAGTTTTTTGCTGAACATCTACTTCAGCCACTTGATTATCTGCCATTTGATGCTCGTTTGTATGAGAGGAAAATTATGAATGACTCAGTCCCAAGAAAATGGCTAACATATAACAAAGACAATAGATGCTTATATTGTTCATACTGCTTAGCCTTTGAGTTTCCCAACACTTGTAATCCATCACCCTTTGTACGTGGCTTTAGTGACTACAGGTGTATTAGCCAGAACTTGACTTTACATGAATCAACAACAACACATGTCAGAAATGCTCAGCAATATATCAGTGTGGTTAATGATGGCACCTTAGATACATTTTTTGCAGCATCACTAATTAAAAGGAAAGAAGTATTGAAGCAGAGAAGTATTGTCATGAGGATTATAGACATCATAAAGATGTTAGGCAAGCAAGCACTTCCTTTTCGAGGTCACAGAAATGAATCGGCCTACACTCTAGATAATGAAGTTCTGAATCATGGCAATTTTTTAGTTACAGTGCAGTTGATGGCAAAATATGACCCCATTATGGCAGCTCACGTTTCTGCAGTGCAAATCAAGTCTAAACAAAGAATCAAACGATTAGAGCAACAAGGAAAGGCTCAAAGTAAAGGCCGTGGTGGACTTGTTACATACCTGAGTAAAACAACTATGAACATGTTAATCAAAATTATGAAGAATATGATACAAGAAAGAATTAGTCATGAAGTTTCTCAAGCAAAATATTCTATTCAGGTTGATTCAACACAAGATAATTCATCCATCGATCAGTTTAGCATTATTATTCGGTATGTGCTTAAAGGTATTATCTGTGAGCGACTACTTTCAGTTGTGCCAAGTAATGATGGTACAGGACAGGGACTTTTTGATCTATTGATTGAAACATTACAGCATCTGAAAATTGACCCCCAAAAATGTTTATCTGATAGCACAGATGGCGCTGCAAGCTACCATGGCCAGTATAATGGTTTACAAAGTAAAATTGCTGATGTGGCTGATCAACATGTTCATATATGGTGCTATGCCCATGTCTTGAATTTGCTGATAACTGAAACAACAAAATGTTGTGTGCCTGCAGTTTCTTTTTTCAATTTGCTCCAGAATATAGCAACTTTTGTGAAAGCATCATACAAGAGAATGGCTGTATGGGTAGAAGTTGTTGGAAAATATCTAGGACAATAAAAAATGAAACGATTAAAGCTAATTGGTGAGACCAGATGGTCAGGAAAATCCAATGCAGCAACAACTATATTTGGACGTTTTGATAATGCCGCTGCCAGTACTTTCGTAAATCTATTGACATGCTTATCAATGATACAAGATTCTGAAAAGTTTGATGCAAAAACAAAACATGAAGCAAATGTTTTACTTCAAAGTCTTCTAAAGTTTGAAACCATATTGACAGCATTTACTTACTTGTATATATTTGAAACTACAACCCCGTTATCAAGTTATCTACAGACAAGTGGTTTAGATATGTTTACTGCATGGAGTTTGGTAGATTCAGCTACAACAAAGTTGAAGGAACAGACAAGAACATTTGATAACGTTCACAGCAAGGCTTTGGAATTTGTAAATAAATGTAATGACAGGATTTCACAGATGAATATGGATGAAAATCAAACATTGGAAATTGATGCGTTGGAAACAGCATTGCCAGTTAAGAGGCAGAGGAAGAAGAAAAGAATGGCAGATGAGCTTATTGATGATGAAAGAAATTCCTCAGATTCTCTAGCTGATTTTCGAGTAAATGTGTTTAACCTAATAATGGATCGCATTGTCCAGTCACTAGAATCACGCTTTGTACAACACAAACAGTTGTATAAAGATTTGTCCTGCTTGGACCCAGCAAAGTTTAAAACTATTGCAGAGAAGGGCCTTGAAGATGAAGCATTGGAAGGTATTATTAAGCTGTTTCCACAAATCAGCAAAGATCAAGTAATATTGGATTTGTTTTCTTTTGCTTCAAACTTTGATGTATTAAAGCTATTGCTTAATGATGGTGAGAATATGGATTCCAGTTGCAACAATTGTAAAATGTGCAGCACTTGCCCATCGTGTGTACTAAAAATTCTGGCATCCAACAGACTTCATGACAAGGCATATGATAACCTTTATGAACTTTATAAAGTCATCTGCACACTATCAGTTACTCAAGTCCAATGTCAGAGGACATTTTCAAAGCTAAAGATCATAAAGACAAGGTTAAGAAATTAGCTGTCTGAGGAGAATTTGGAATCATACATGTTGCTATCCATTGAAAAGGAATTGTTAGATGAATTGGATGCAGAAGCAATTATTGGCAGATTCGCACAATCATCTAGCGAACACAAACGATTGCTCTTAATATAGTGGACTGCATGCAATGCTCTATTGTGCTTTTGAACTATCTGTTAATGTGTAAATTGTGCAGTAAACTATTTAAAAATATCAACCAATTACTTAAAATTAAAAAAATAAATAAAAAATTCAATTATAACATTCTGTATTTACATTTGGTATCTACTGCCAGTAATATGTACAGTACATGTACACTGTAATTACTAAGAAATACATATTTTTTCCACAAAAAATTTTAATTGTACCCTTTTTTCCATATGTATTTTTTTGAAAATTTTATTTATTTGTTATGAAAATTAAATGATAGCATTGTAGTTGTGGGTGGGCCCCCTTTGTCTCCTGGCAACCAATATTTTTAGACCCAGTCTGCCACTGATCCTCTGCCTGTGCTTAACCAGCCTGACCCTCCTAACAGGTAAATCATTCCACTGCTGATTCACTCACAACAGAAAACTTAGAAATAGTTCTACTAACTTTGACAAATATTGCAGAATGTAATGGATAACACTTGCACATTGCTGCATTGATTTCTGTGCAGAACGAATTGGGTTATACCCAATGTTTGTAAATGTTTTCTGTGTAATTGTTGCAGTTACCTTACCCTGTGTCTGCAGTTCCTGAATAAAGATCTCTGCTCCTCAGCTTCCCCCCTTCCTGAGCTGACTGAATCTTACTTAACGCCTTATCCCTTCTCCTTTCTCCCGAATGTGTTGATACAGTTTTCGCCTGAAATTCACTGGATAGTTTCACGTGAAGCGCTCTCTGTGGGAACAGATTCCTCATTCTCCCTGCTCACTGGGTTTATCAGTCACTGTCTGCAACCCGTCACCCCCAGCTTTGAAAACTGTTCCCATCAAACTCGTTTGGAATTCTGAAGCTCCTTATTTCCAGGAGCGAAGCCCAGTCTCTTCATCATTCGTAGATGAGCGAGCTTCCCAGTTCTGGTAGCTTTCCAGAGACTTTTCCAGTGTCTCTCTGATCTTTTTATATTATGGAGACTGGACCTATTGGAAATCAACTCCAAGAGCAGTCCAGGCAAACTTCTACTTTTCAATTCTCTCCCTCTGGGAATTCACCCCAGTGTTGTGTGTTTTGGGGGATTTATTCCGGACACCAGCCTCCCAATCTCTCTGCTGTCTGAGAAGTCATTGCTCTGAGAGTGTGCAGCCTGCTGTGGAAGCTGTGATCTCCTCCTGGCATGGAGAGGAATGAAAGACGACATTGTGCACCAACCTGCGGTGTGAATTCCTCAATAAACAAAGAGCCTAGGACACAATCTCAGCTCCACGACCAATCTGCCCTTTCACAAAACCATCTTTTATTTTCTCAGAGTCATCCCCGATTTTAAGCGAGACGGAGGCTAAACAGCTTCTGCGGGCCAAGCGGAGTGATCGGGCAGCGAAAGCAGGATTTCCCGATGAGCCGATGAGGGTTAATGGTTTATTCTGATAGAGTTGGTGCGACAGGAACTGCTTTTTAAAAAAAATATTTTTATTCTCCTTTTTCATATTTTCTCCCAAATTTACACCCACCAACAATCAGTCCCAAATATGTCAATCCCCATATCAATAACAACGATCCCATCCTCCCACCAAATCCCAAGCATTAGCCCGCATGTTCCCATGAACAATGACAAAAAGGAATCAGGAATCACCCATAGTCACCATTAACACACATCACCCCCCGCCCCCCCAACCCCCAACCTCCCTGATGGTCGATGTTATCCAGTTCTTGAAAGTGCATAATGAATAATGCCCATGAATTGTAGAGCCCCTCCGAGCTTCACCTCAGTTCAAACTTAAACCTTCTCAAGAGTCAAGAATTCCAACAGGTCCCCCCGCCACGCCAGGGCACAGGGTGGAGGGTGGAGAGGTTGCTCTCCATCCCAGCAGGATCCGCCTTCGGGCGATCAACAAGGTGAAGGCTACAACATGTCTCCACTCCCGTTGACAGGAACTGCATTTAACCTGCCCATAAACAGGCCGGTGTTGGGTCTGGTGGGAGAGCTAGCCCACTGACTGCTATCACTGTGGGATGTACTGATTGTCCTTTAGTCCTGGGCTGCACTCTCTCTGGGACAGTCTCTGACATTCAGTCTGCAGATTTGAGACACCCACACCAGAGTCTAGACTTGCAATGAACTGAGAAAGTTAACCCTGTTGGCATCACTAACATACCATTTATTTTCTAAACACAGGAATACCTGATCTACCTCCAGACCCTGGAGAGACGGTCGGAGGAGCAGTTTTATGAACACTGGCTGAATCCTCACTGTAACAGGAACTGGGTGCATCCAGTCTAGGCTGAGCCAGCATTGTTGTTGCAGGTAACAGCACCAGTCTGCACCCCACACATCTCTCTCTCTCTCTCCCCCTCCCTCTCGCCATCTACCTCCCTCTCTCTCCCTCTCTCTTTCTCCCTTTCCCTCCCTCTCTCTCTCCCCCCTCCCTCTCTCCCCCTCCCTCTGTCCATCTCCCTCCCTCTCTCTCCCTCTGTCCATCTCCCTCCCTCTCTTTCTCCCTTTCCCTCCCTCTCTCTCTCCCCCTCCCTCTCTCTCCCCCTCCCTCTCTCTCTCCCCCCCCCTCTCCCCCTCCCTCTCTCTCTCCCCCTCCTTCTCTCTCTCCCTCTCCCCCTCCCTCTCCCCCTCCCTCTCTCTCTCCCTCTCTCACCCTCCTTCTCCCTCTCCCTCTCTCCCCCTCCCCCTCTCTCTCCCTCTTTCACCCTCCCTCTCTCTCTCCATCTCTCCCTCACTGTCTCTTTCTCTCTCTCTCCCCCTCCCTCTCTCTCCCTCTCTCCCTCTCTGTCTCTTTCTCTCTCTCTCCCCCCCCCCCCCTCCTCTCTCTCCCTCTCCCCTCCCTCTCTCTCTCCTTCTCTGTCTCTTTCTCTCTCTCCCCCCCCCCTCCCTCTCTCTCTCCCCCTCCCTCTCTCTCTCCCCCTCCCTCTCTCTCTCCCCCTCCCTCTCGCTCCCTCTCCCCTCCCTCTCTCTCTCCCTCTCTCACCCTCCCTCCATCTCTCCCTCTCTGTCTCTTTCTCTCTCTCTCTCTTCCCTTTCTCTCTCACAAACACACACACAGAGCCTGCCTTTCACTTTCCTGTACAGCCTTGTCGACCCTAATAGTAAAGTTTTCCAATCCCTCACCATTTAAAACGTATTCTGTGTTTCTATTTTATTTCCAAAATGGGTTCATAGAATCACAGAATCCCGACAGTGCAGAAGGAGGCCATTCAGCCCATCAAGTCTGCACCAACCCTCTGAAAGAGCATCCTACCTAGTCCCACTCCCTACCCTATCCTGTCACCCCAGCTAACCTTTTGGTCACTAAGGGTAATTTAGCATGGTCGATCCACCTAACCTGCACGTTTCTGGACTGTGGGAGGAAACCGGAGCACCCGTAGGAAACCCACGCAGACACGGAGAGAGCGTGCAGACTCCGCACAGACAGTGACCCAAGCCGGGAATCGAACCTGGGACCCTGGCGCTGTGAAGCAGCAGTGCTAACCCGGGTCCCTGACACTGTGAGACAGCAGTGTTAACCCGGGTCCCTGGCGCTATGAAGCAGCAGTGCTAACCCGGGTCCCTGGCGCTGTGAGACAGCAGTGTTAACCCGGGTCCCTGGCACTGTGAGGCAGCAGTGCTAACCCGGATCCCTGGCGCTGTGAAGCAGCAGTGTTAACCCGGGTCCCTGGCACTGTGAGACAGCAGTGTTAACCCAGGTCCTTGGCACTGTGAAGCAGCAGTGTTAACCCGGGTCCCTGGCACTCAGGCAGCAGTGTTAACCCGGGTCCCTGGCACTGTGAGACAGCAGTGTTAACCCAGGTCCTTGGCACTGTGAAGCAGCAGTGTTAACCCGGGTCCCTGGCACTGTGAGGCAGCAGTGTTAACCCGGGTCCCTGACACTGTGAGACAGCAGTGCTAACCCGGGTCCCTGGCACTGTGAGGCAGCAGTGTTAACCCGGGTCCCTGGCACTGTGAGGCAGCAGTGTTAACCCGGGTCCCTGGCACTGTGAGACAGCAGTGCTAACCCAGGTCCCTGGCACTGTGAGGCAGCAGTGTTAACCCAGGTCCCTGGCACTGTGAGGCAGCAGTGTTAACCCGGGTCCCTGGCACTGTGAGGCAGCAGTGTTAACCCAGGTCCCTGGCACTGTGAAGCAGCAGTGTTAACCCGGGTCCCTGGCACTGAGACAGCAGTGTTAACCCGGGTCCCTGGCGCTGTGAAGCAGCAGTGTTAACCCGGGTCCCTGGCACTGTGAAGCAGCAGTGTTAACCCAGGACCCTGGCACTGTGAAGCAGCAGTGTTAACCCGGGTCCCTGGCACTGTGAGACAGCAGTGTTAACCCAGGACCCTGGCACTGTGAGGCAGCAGTGTTAACCCGGGTCCCTGGCACTGTGAGACAGCAGTGCTAACCCGGGTCCATGGCGTTGTGAGGCAGCAGTGTTAACCCGGGTCCCTGGCACTGTGTGGCAGCAGTGCTAACCCGGGTCCCTGGCACTGTGAGGCAGCAGTGCTAACCCGGGTCCCTGGCACTGTGAGACAGCAGTGTTAACCCAGGTCCCTGGCACTGTGAGGCAGCAGTGTTAACCCGGGTCCCTGGCACTGTGAAGCAGCAATGTTAACCCGGGTCCCTGGCACTGTGAGACAGCAGTGTTAACCCGGGTCCCTGGCACTGTGAGGCAGCAGTGTTAACCCGGGTCCCTGGCACTGTGAGGCAGCAGTGTTAACCCGGGTCCCTGGCACTGTGAAGCAGCAGTGTTAACCACTGTGCCACTGTGCCACCATTATCTGAATTTCCCTCTATTCGCTTCCATCTTGGTTTCTATTGAACCTGGTCCATATCTGTTTGTAATCTCATTGTGTCGCTGCACCATCCACTTTTCCAGTTAACTATCACCATGTAAATTGAAGACATTACACTCAGTCTCTTTGTCTAAGTCATGTCTCTAGATTGTAAATACCTGAGGCCCGATAATTAATCCTTGGCAGCATTCCCCTTATTGCTGGCCAGCCTGAAAATTATCCATTTATTCCTGTTTTTAGTGTTAACCACAGCTCAGTAGGCAACACCCTCACCTTTCACTCAGAAGGTCGTGGGCTCAAGGCCTACCCCAGGATTTGAGCACAAAAATGAAGGCTGACACTGCCAGGTCAGTACTGAGGGAGCCGCACTGTCAGAGGGTCAGTACTGAGGGAGTGCCGCACTGTCAGAGGGTCAGTACTGAGGGAGTGCCACACTGTCAGAGGGTCAGTACTGAGGGAGTGCTGCACTGTCAGAGGGTCAGTACTGAGGGAGTGCCGCACTGTCAGAGGGTCAGTACTGAGGGAGTGCCACACTGTCAGAGGGTCAGTACTGAGGGAGAGCTGCACTGTCAGAGGGTCAGTACTGAGGGAGTGCTGCACTGTCAGAGGGTCAGTACTGAGGGAGTGTCGCACTGTCAGAGGGTCAGTACTGAGGGAGTGCTGCACTGTCAGAGGGTCAGTACTGAGGGAGTGCCGCACTGTCAGAGGGTCAGTACTGAGGGAGTGCCGCACTGTCAGAGGGTCAGTACTGAGGGAGCACCGCACTGTCAGAGGGTCAGTACTGAGGGAGTGCTGCACTGTCAGAGGGTCAGTACTGAGGGAGTGCCGCACTGTCAGAGGGTCAGTACTGAGGGAGTGCCGCACTGTCAGAGGGTCAGTACTGAGGGAGTGCCGCACTGTCAGAGGGTCAGTACTGAGGGAGTGCTGCACTGTCAGAGGGTCAGTACTGAGGGAGTGCCGCACTGTCAGAGGGTCAGTACTGAGGGAGTGCTGCACTGTCAGAGGGTCAGTACTGAGGGAGTGCCGCACTGTCAGAGGGTCAGTACTGAGGGAGTGCCGCACTGTCAGAGGGTCAGTACTGAGGGAGCGCCGCACTGTCAGAGGGTCAGTACTGAGGGAGTGCCGCACTGTCAGAGGGTCTGTACTGAGGGAGTGCCGCACTGTCAGAGGGTCAGTACTGAGGGAGTGCCGCACTGTCAGAGGGTCAGTACTGAGGGAGAGCTGCACTGTCAGAGGGTCAGTACTGAGGGAGCGCTGCACTGTCAGAGGGTCAGTACTGAGGGAGTGCCGCACTGTCAGAGGGTCAGTACTGAGGGAGTGCTGCACTGTCAGAGGGTCAGTACTGAGGGAGTGCCGCACTGTCAGAGGGTCAGTACTGAGGGAGTGCCGCACTGTCAGAGGGTCAGTACTGAGGGAGCACCGCACTGTCAGAGGGTCAGTACTGAGGGAGTGCCGCACTGTCAGAGGGTCAGTACTGAGGGAGTGCCGCACTGTCAGAGGGTCAGTACTGAGGGAGTGCTGCACTGTCAGAGGGTCAGTACTGAGGGAGTGCCGCACTGTCAGAGGGTCAGTACTGAGGGAGTGCTGCACTGTCAGAGGGTCAGTACTGAGGGAGTGCCGCACTGTCAGAGGGTCAGTACTGAGGGAGTGCCGCACTGTCAGAGGGTCAGTACTGAGGGAGCGCCGCACTGTCAGAGGGTCAGTACTGAGGGAGTGCCGCACTGTCAGAGGGTCTGTACTGAGGGAGTGCCGCACTGTCAGAGGGTCAGTACTGAGGGAGTGCCGCACTGTCAGAGGGTCAGTACTGAGGGAGAGCTGCACTGTCAGAGGGTCAGTACTGAGGGAGCGCTGCACTGTCAGAGGGTCAGTACTGAGGGAGCGCTGCACTGTCAGAGGGTCAGTACTGAGGGAGTGCCGCACTGTCAGAGGGTCAGTACTGAGGGAGTGCCGCACTGTCAGAGGGTCAGTACTGAGGGAGCGCCGCACTGTCAGAGGGTCAGTACTGAGGGAGTGCCGCACTGTCAGAGGGTCAGTACTGAGGGAGTGCTACACTGTCAGAGGGTCAGTACTGAGGGAGTGCCGCACTGTCAGAGGGTCAGTACTGAGGGAGTGCTACACTGTCAGAGGGTCAGTACTGAGGGAGTGCTGCACTTTCAGAGGGTCAGTACTGAGGGAGTGCCGCACTGTCAGAGGGTCAGTACTGAGGGAGTGCCGCACTGTCAGAGGGTCAGTACTGAGGGAGAGCTGCACTGTCAGAGGGTCAGTACTGAGGGAGTGCTGCACTGTCAGAGGGTCAGTACTGAGGGAGCGCCACACTGTCAGAGGGTCAGTACTGAGGGAGTGCCGCACTGTCAGAGGGTCAGTACTGAGGGAGTGCTGCACTGTCAGAGGGTCAGTACTGAGGGAGTGCCGCACTGTCAGAGGGTCAGTACTGAGGGAGTGCCGCACTGTCAGAGGGTCAGTACTGAGGGAGAGCTGCACTGTCAGAGGGTCAGTACTGAGGGAGCGCTGCACTGTCAGAGGGTCAGTACTGAGGGAGTGCCGCACTGTCAGAGGGTCAGTACTGAGGGAGTGCCGCACTGTCAGAGGGTCAGTACTGAGGGAGCGCTGCACTGTCAGAGGGTCAGTACTGAGGGAGTGCCGCACTGTCAGAGGGTCAGTACTGAGGGAGTGCCGCACTGTCAGAGGGTCAGTACTGAGGGAGAGCTGCACTGTCAGAGGGTCAGTACTGAGGGAGCGCTGCACTGTCAGAGGGTCAGTACTGAGGGAGTGCCGCACTGTCAGAGGGTCAGTACTGAGGGAGTGCCGCACTATCAGAGGGTCAGTACTGAGGGAGCGCTGCACTGTCAGAGGGTCAGTACTGAGGGAGTGCCGCACTGTCAGAGGGTCAGTACTGAGGGAGTGCTACACTGTCAGAGGGTCAGTACTGAGGGAGTGCCGCACTGTCAGAGGGTCAGTACTGAGGGAGTGCTACACTGTCAGAGGGTCAGTACTGAGGGAGTGCTGCACTGTCAGAGGGTCAGTACTGAGGGAGTGCCGCACTGTCAGAGGGTCAGTACTGAGGGAGTGCCGCACTGTCAGAGGGTCAGTACTGAGGGAGAGCTGCACTGTCAGAGGGTCAGTACTGAGGGAGTGCTGCACTGTCAGAGGGTCAGTACTGAGGGAGCGCCGCACTGTCAGAGGGTCAGTACTGAGGGAGAGCTGCACTGTCAGAGGGTCAGTACTGAGTGAGTGCTGCACTGTCAGAGGGTCAGTACTGAGGGAGTGCTGCACTGTCAGAGGGTCAGTACTGAGGGAGTGCCGCACTGTCAGAGGGTCAGTACTGAGGGAGTGCCGCACTGTCAGAGGGTCAGTACTGAGGGAGCGCCGCACTGTCAGAGGGTCAGTACTGAGGGAGTGCCGCACTGTCAGAGGGTCTGTACTGAGGGAGTGCCGCACTGTCAGAGGGTCAGTACTGAGGGAGTGCCGCACTGTCAGAGGGTCAGTACTGAGGGAGAGCTGCACTGTCAGAGGGTCAGTACTGAGGGAGCGCTGCACTGTCAGAGGGTCAGTACTGAGGGAGCGCTGCACTGTCAGAGGGTCAGTACTGAGGGAGTGCCGCACTGTCAGAGGGTCAGTACTGAGGGAGTGCCGCACTGTCAGAGGGTCAGTACTGAGGGAGCGCCGCACTGTCAGAGGGTCAGTACTGAGGGAGTGCCGCACTGTCAGAGGGTCAGTACTGAGGGAGTGCTACACTGTCAGAGGGTCAGTACTGAGGGAGTGCCGCACTGTCAGAGGGTCAGTACTGAGGGAGTGCTACACTGTCAGAGGGTCAGTACTGAGGGAGTGCTGCACTTTCAGAGGGTCAGTACTGAGGGAGTGCCGCACTGTCAGAGGGTCAGTACTGAGGGAGTGCCGCACTGTCAGAGGGTCAGTACTGAGGGAGAGCTGCACTGTCAGAGGGTCAGTACTGAGGGAGTGCTGCACTGTCAGAGGGTCAGTACTGAGGGAGCGCCACACTGTCAGAGGGTCAGTACTGAGGGAGTGCCGCACTGTCAGAGGGTCAGTACTGAGGGAGTGCTGCACTGTCAGAGGGTCAGTACTGAGGGAGTGCCGCACTGTCAGAGGGTCAGTACTGAGGGAGTGCCGCACTGTCAGAGGGTCAGTACTGAGGGAGAGCTGCACTGTCAGAGGGTCAGTACTGAGGGAGCGCTGCACTGTCAGAGGGTCAGTACTGAGGGAGTGCCGCACTGTCAGAGGGTCAGTACTGAGGGAGTGCCGCACTGTCAGAGGGTCAGTACTGAGGGAGCGCTGCACTGTCAGAGGGTCAGTACTGAGGGAGTGCCGCACTGTCAGAGGGTCAGTACTGAGGGAGTGCCGCACTGTCAGAGGGTCAGTACTGAGGGAGAGCTGCACTGTCAGAGGGTCAGTACTGAGGGAGCGCTGCACTGTCAGAGGGTCAGTACTGAGGGAGTGCCGCACTGTCAGAGGGTCAGTACTGAGGGAGTGCCGCACTATCAGAGGGTCAGTACTGAGGGAGCGCTGCACTGTCAGAGGGTCAGTACTGAGGGAGTGCCGCACTGTCAGAGGGTCAGTACTGAGGGAGTGCTACACTGTCAGAGGGTCAGTACTGAGGGAGTGCCGCACTGTCAGAGGGTCAGTACTGAGGGAGTGCTACACTGTCAGAGGGTCAGTACTGAGGGAGTGCTGCACTGTCAGAGGGTCAGTACTGAGGGAGTGCCGCACTGTCAGAGGGTCAGTACTGAGGGAGTGCCGCACTGTCAGAGGGTCAGTACTGAGGGAGAGCTGCACTGTCAGAGGGTCAGTACTGAGGGAGTGCTGCACTGTCAGAGGGTCAGTACTGAGGGAGCGCCGCACTGTCAGAGGGTCAGTACTGAGGGAGAGCTGCACTGTCAGAGGGTCAGTACTGAGTGAGTGCTGCACTGTCAGAGGTCAGTACTGAGGGAGCTACACTGTCAGAGGGTCAGTACTGAGGGAGAGCTGCACTGTCAGAGGGTCAGTACTGAGGGAGTGCTGTACTGTCAGAGGGTCAGTACTGAGGGAGCGCTGCACTGTCAGAGGGTCAGTACTGAGGGAGTGCCGCACTGTCAGAGGGTCAGTACTGAGGGAGTGCTACACTGTCAGAGGGTCAGTACTGAGGGAATGCCGCACTGTCAGAGGGTCAGTACTGAGGGAGTGCTGCACTGTTTGAGGGTCAGTACTGAGGGAGTGCCGCACTGTCAGAGGGTCAGTACTGAGGGAGTGCTGCACTGTCAGAGGGTCAGTACTGAGGGAGTGCCGCACTGTCAGAGGGTCAGTACTGAGGGAGTGCTGCACTGTCAGAGGGTCAGTACTGAGGGAGTGCCGCACTGTCAGAGGGTCAGTACTGAGGGAGTGCTACACAGTTGGAGGTGCTGTTTCTCAGACAAGAGGTTAAACTAAGGTCCTCTTTGTCTGCTCTCTGAAATGGATGTCCAAGATATCAGAACTACTGTTTTGAGGAAGAGCAGAAAATGAGATGATGTGGTGATTATCATATCACTGTTGACGGGATCTTGCTGGATGGCGTGGCCATGGGTACAGTGCTATTTCAAAGGATCTGTTCAGACTCGATGGGCCAAATAGCCTCCATCTGTATGGATTCTATGATTACAATAGTGACTGCACATTAAAATCTCTTCAGTGTTTGTAAATCACATTGAGATGCGCTGTAGCTGTATAAGGTGCTATAGAAATGCAAGACTATCTTTTTCTCTTTGTTCTCTGTCCATTAATCATTCCTCATTCCGTACTCTCACTCAGCAACATGAGCATTTACTTTGCATAATAATCTGTCACCTTATTGAATGATTTTTGAGAAACCAAATATATCACATTCACCAATTCTCCCTGATCTACCTCACTAGTTACATCCTCAGAACATTCCAGCAGATTTTGAAAATAAAGTTTCCGTTTCATAAATCAGAATTAATTCTACTGATTCATCTTGTTTCTTTTTTTCATAAATTTAGAGTACCCAATTTTGTTTTCCAATTAAGGGGCAATTTAGTGTGGCCAATCCACCTAACCTGCACATAAGAACATGAGAACTAGGAGCAGAAGTAGACCGTCCGGCCCTTCAAGCCTGCTCCGCCATTCTATAAAATCATGGCTGATCTATTCATGGTCTCAGAACCACTTACCCACATTCTCGCTGTGGTGAATGTAATATATGAATGTATATATACTAATTCACACTGTTATTGTAAGCGCAGTAGCGCCATCCTACCACTAGGGGGAGTAGCACTGGGAGCACTTAGGAACTTGTACTGGGCTCCACCCTTGGTTTCACCCACGACTCCTCCCCCTAGTGCAGCTGTATAAGTATCCGTGTCCAGAGCCAGCCTGGGTCACTACGAGTTCATCGACAGGTAACAGGCTGGCTCTGAAGTAAGTCGATTAAAGCCTATATTCACATCAGAAACACGTGTCTGATGAATTGATGGTTCCATCAATTTAATCGACTTAAGAACAGTAAGATCGATTATGGAATCGGCCCTCAAGCCTGGATGCCTGGAACTCAACCTGCAGGAAGCAGAGGCTAAAGAAATCTTCTCCCACTGGCTGCGATGCTTCTAGGCCTACCTGGCAGAAGCGAGCACAGCCGAAACGACAGAGGATCAGAAGCTGAGTCTACTGCACGCGAGGGTGAGCCATAGAATCTCAACACAACTAAACTCGGCCGGTTCATATACTGCGGCGCTAGCAGTTCTCAATAAAATGTATGTAAGGCCAATTAATGAAGTTTACGCTCGCCATGTGTTCACGACTCGCCGTCAGCGGCCTACAGAATCACTCGCTGAATTTCTAAGAGAACTTAACAATTTGTCCAATAACTGTAATTACCAAGCGGTTACCGCGGCTGAACACAGAGAACTTGCTGTACGCGATGTTTTTATAGCGGGCCTCAGGTCTAACTATGTGCGCCAACGATTGCTGGAAAAGGGGGCCCAGGACTTAGAAACGACTGTGGAAGCTGCGACCACGATGGAGGTCTCCTTCCGCAGCCTTAACTCGTTCCCCGCGACCCAATCATGGGCCCCCGATCAGCGACTCCCCCAGGCCTGTGCTACGCGGCCGCCCAGCCACCATGTTGCCCCAGCCAGCCACTATGCTGCTCCAGCCAGCCACTACGCTGCTCCAGCCAGCCACCATGCTGCCCCAGCCAGCCACTATGCTGCCCCAGCCAGCCACTATGTTGCCCCAGCCAGCCACCATGCTGCCCCAGCCACTATGCTGCTCCAGCCAGCCACCATGCTGCTCCAGCCAGCCACCATGCTGCTCCAGCCAGCCACTATGCTGCTCCAGCCAGCCACCATGTTGCCCCAGCCAGCCACTATGCTGCTCCAGCCAGCCACTACGCTGCTCCAGCCAGCCACCATGCTGCCCCAGCCAGCCACTATGCTGCTCCAGCCAGCCACTATGTTGCCCCAGCCAGCCACTATGCTGCCCCAGCCAGCCACTATGCTGCCCCAGCCAGCCACTATGCTGCTCCAGCCACTATGCTGCTCCAGCCAGCCACCATGCTGCCCCAGCCAGCCACCATGCTGCCCCAGCCAGCCACTATGCTGCTCCAGCCACTATGCTGCCCCAGCCAGCCACCATGCTGCTCCAGCCACTATGCTGCCCCAGCCAGCCACCATGCTGCTCCAGCCAGCCACCATGCTGCTCCAGCCAGCCACTATGCTGCTCCAGCCAGCCACCATGTTGCCCCAGCCAGCCACTATGCTGCTCCAGCCAGCCACCATGCTGCTCCAGCCAGCCACTACGCTGCTCCAGCCAGCCACCATGCTGCCCCAGCCACTATGCTGCTCCAGCCAGCCACTATGTTGCCCCAGCCAGCCACTATGCTGCCCCAGCCAGCCACTATGCTGCCCCAGCCAGCCACTATGCTGCTCCAGCCACTATGCTGCTCCAGCCAGCCACCATGCTGCCCCAGCCAGCCACCATGCTGCCCCAGCCAGCCACTATGCTGCTCCAGCCAGCCACTATGCTGCCCTGGCCAGCCACTATGCTGCTCCAGCCACTATGCTGCCCCAGCCAGCCACCATGCTGCTCCAGCCAGCCACCATGCTGCCCCAGCCAGCCACTATGCTGCCCCAGCCAGCCACTATGTTGCCCCAGCCAGCCACCATGCTGCCCCAGCCACTATGCTGCTCCAGCCAGCCACCATGCTGCTCCAGCCAGCCACCATGCTGCTCCAGCCAGCCACCATGCTGCCCCAGCCAGCCACTATGCTGCCCCAGCCAGCCACTATGCTGCTCCAGCCACTATGCTGCTCCAGCCAGCCACCATGCTGCCCCAGCCAGCCACCATGCTGCCCCAGCCAGCCACTATGCTGCTCCAGCCAGCCACCATGCTGCTCCAGCCACCATGCTGCCCCAGCCAGCCACTATGCTGCTCCAGCCAGCCACCATGCTGCCCCAGCCAGCCACCATGCTGCCCCAGCCACTATGCTGCTCCAGCCAGCCACCATGCTGCTCCAGCAACCATGCTGCTCCAGCCACCATGCTGCCCCAGCCAGCCACCATGCTGCCCCAGCCAGCCACTATGCTGCCCCAGCCAGCCACTATGCTGCCCCAGCCACTATGCTGCCCCAGCCAGCCACCATGCTGCCCCAGCCACTATGCTGCCCCAGCCAGCCACTATGCTGCTCCAGCCAGCCACCATGCTGCTCCAGCAACCATGCTGCTCCAGCCACCATGCTGCCCCAGCCAGCCACCATGCTGCCCCAGCCAGCCACTATGCTGCTCCAGCCACCATGCTGCCCCAGCCAGCCACTATGCTGCCCCAGCCAGCCACTATGCTGCCCCAGCCACTATGCTGCCCCAGCCACTATGCTGCCCCAGCCACCATGGTGCCCCAGCCAGCCACTATGCTGCCCCAGCCAGCCACTATGCTGCTCCAGCCAGCCACTATGCTGCTCCAGCCAGCCACCATGCTGCCCCAGCCAGCCACTATGCTGCCCCAGCCACTATGCTGCCCCAGCCACTATGCTGCCCCAGCCACCATGGTGCCCCAGCCAGCCACTATGCTGCCCCAGCCAGCCACTATGCTGCTCCAGCCAGCCACTATGCTGCTCCAGCCAGCCACCATGCTGCCCCAGCCAGCCACTATGCTGCCCCAGCCAGCCACTATGCTGCCCCAGCCACTATGCTGCCCCAGCCAGCCACTATGCTGCTCCAGCCAGCCACCATGCTGCCCCAGCCAGCCACTATGCTGCTCCAGCCACCATGTTGCCCCAGCCAGCCACTATGCTGCCCCAGCCAGCCACCATGCTGCCCCAGCCACCATGGTGCCCCAGCCAGCCACCATGCTGCCCCAGCCAGCCACTATGCTGCCCCAGCCACCATGCTGCCCCAGCCACTATGCTGCTCCAGCCAGCCACCATGCTGCTCCAGCCACCATGGTGCCCCAGCCAGCCACTATGCTGCCCCAGCCACTATGCTGCTCCAGCCACCATGCTGCCCCAGCCAGCCACCATGCTGCCCCAGCCACTATGCTGCCCCAGCCTGCCACTATGCTGCCCCAGCCTGCCATTTCTGCGGCCAGAACCAGCACCCGCGGCAGCACTGCCCGGCCCGCAATGCGACCTGCAGCAGCTGCGGGTGAAAAGGGCATTACGCTAGAGTGTGCCTCGCAAAATGGGCCCCAGCTTCCAACTCCCCAGCGAATCGCAGTAACAGCTCCCAGCTGTAAGAGCGCCCCAAAACCCCGCATGGGTAAATGAAGGAAAGAACAGCCCCCCACAGAAGCCACAAGAATGTTACAACTGTGGACAGTTAGGGCATTTTGATAGGGAATGCAATGCCCCGCAGAAATCTCAGAGAGGCCAGCAGACAGGCACTCTAACCAGGAACAAAGCAAAGCCAATCCACAGTATAGAGACGCAGGCAGGACAGACCAATGTGGACGGAACGGACTGACGGTGTTCGGGCTCCCCCACTTGGGTCTGTGACACCCTCTGGGACCGATCCGGAAGGCCGGTGGTCACAGCAAAAATTAGAGGGAAGCCCATAGAATTACTTTGGGACACAGGAGGATCCCGCACCACCATTAATTCCTCCACTACACCATAGGCAGACACGTGGCCCACTACAGCTTCAATAACCCTCAGCGGCTTTACAGGCCACTCGCAGCAGGGACACATTACAGCCCCTGTACCCATCCAACTAGGGAATATCTCCACCAGACACCCCGTTGTTTTAGTTAGTCTGCCCCGCACAGCAGAACACATACTGGGTATTGACTTTATGAATGCCCACAGCCTGTCGTTCGATCCAGTAAATCAGTGTGTCTGGCGAATGGCGAAATCAGACAGAGCACCCGCAACTCTCACAGTAGGAGAGTATGCGAACAGGATTAGCGCAGTAGGCGACTATTGTTTTGACCCGACCACGCTTAACACGGACACACAGGTTAGGGCAGTATTGAACAGACACAAGACAGCATTTGCCAGTCACCGGCACGATTGCGGCAGAATGACTGGACAAGTTCAAGTTACTGGACCTGACCCGAGACCACAGAGACAGTACCGATTTCCCCTAGAAGCAGAGGGAGAAATTGGAAAGGTTATAGAGAGCTTATTAGAGCAGGGTGTACTTAGGACAGTAGCCTCAACTAATAATGCCCCTATTTGGTCAGTGAGGAAGCCCGACGGATCATGGCGTCTGACCATAGATTATCGGGAACTCAACAAAGTTACCCCAGCAATAGCCCCCACGATAGCAACAAGTCCCGAGACCATGCTCAAACAGGGACTCCACTCCAAATATTTCACGGTATTGGACATTAGCGACGGCTTCTGGTCAATCCCATTGGCAAAAGCGTGCCAATACAAATTTGCCTTCACATTTAAAGGACAGCAGTATACGTGGACATGCCTCCCACAAGGATTCCATAATTCCTCCTCCATTTTCCACCGACAGCTGGCAAATGGACTAGCAAAATTTTCCCGACCCGAATGTCTGGTACAGTATGTGGACGACCTATTACTGCAGACAGACACAAAGACAGAGCACATTACGCTTCTGTCCAAACTCCTGGAACTATTGCAAGACATTGGATGTAAAGTTAACCCCAGAAAGGCCCAAATATTGGAGAATCAAGTGATGTATTTGGGTACAGTCATCACGCACGGCAAACGCGAGATCGAGTTCAGAAGAATTGACTCGATCGTCAAATTGCCCATTCCCCAAGATGTTTCAGCCCTCCGGTCGTTTTTAGGACTGGTTGGTTATTGTCGGAACCATATCGATGGCTTTGCGACCAAGGCAGCCTCACTCTCAGACCTCCTTAAGAAAGGAGCCCCTTGGGAATGGCTTCCGCAGCATAGAGGCTGTGGAAGAGTTAAAGAAAGCCCTCAGCGCAGCACCCGCGCTACAAGTTCCAGACCAACTGTCACTGATCTGACCCTCTCGGCCGTGCTCCTTCAGGAACGGCACGAGCAGCTATGACCAATGGCTTATGCCTCACGACTTTTAGACCCCGTAGAACAAGGATTTTCAGCCTGCGAGAGGCACCTACTAGCAGTTTTTTGGGCAGTTCAGTACTTCTCGTACATTACCGGACTCAATCCCATCACCATTTTGACCGAGCACACCCCCACACAGTTACTTTTAGACGGTCGACTGAAGGACGGTTCAGTGAGCCAGATAAGAGCAGCTAGGTGGACGTTACTGTTACAAAGACGGGACATAACAGTTAAACGAACCAAGACACACACATTTTTAGCGGACAACCTACAGTATCCAGGACAACCCCATGAATGCGAGATAGTAGCACCCCTACACAACACAGGACCATTCATTGCCAAGACCTCCCCCAGGAAGATAGGGAATTCAAGCCAGAGCCCCCAGCACATAGACACGTGTGCCCCGCTGAAGGTATATGTGGACGGTTCATCCACAGTTTTAGATGGCGAACGCATTACAGGATGCGGAATTTATGTTGAGGATGCGCAGGGACGCGCTTTAGAGGAGATATCTCTAAAACTCCCAGGTCACTTAAGCGCGCAGGCAGCAGAGCTTGCGGCCATTGCATACATAGTGGACCACCCAGATTCGTTCCCCAGCTCAGCAGACCAAACCGGTTCCTGCAGCTCAATGGAGCCGACAAATTATTGGTTCATTCACTGATGTTGGGACTCGAGGATCTGTGGGGCTAAAGTTGACGGCACACTTGCCCAGGATGTCGTAACAATGGACCTACAGAGGTGGAACAACCTTCCTCTCTCTTTGCCGGGTAGGATTCAATCAATAAAATTAACATATTACCTAGGTTTTTATTTCTCTGTTAATGTCTCCCCATTTTTCTGCCCAAATCTTTTTTTATTAAGATTAATAAATTGATATCTGCGTTTATTTGGGTGGGTGAGAATTCTTGAATCCACGGCATTCTATTCCAGAGAGATAGATGGACGGTGGGGGCTTGGCGTCGAGATGCTCCATTTTGCCGGCAGCCTGGAATTTCCCGACGGCGTGTGGCTGCCCCACAATGGGAAATCCCATTGACCGATCGGCGTAACGGAGCATCCTGCCGGCGGGCTGAACCAGAAATCTGGTGCTGCAAGACGGAGAATCCAACCCAGAGTTTTATGACTGAGCCACTAATATTCAAAACACATTTCTGTGGATCAGCCATTTTCGTTACTTTCAAGTTTGCGATTTCTCTCGCGTGGTCGTCCCTTCTTTCCTCTGGCTCTACCTTCCTCCTTGCTGAATAGTATACTATCCTTGGCTTGGCAAGAGATCTATCTCTGACATGTCGGACTATTCTCTCATCTGCTCCCTCCCCACGGAATGAGAGAGTGAGCTGCGCCCTTTGCTTACCAGCACGTTTGGAAGGAGGCTATTTACAGGGTCCACTCCACATCCTCATGTTCCCGGTACAGCCTCGTTTCTGAGGACGCACTTGACCAAGGTGAGTATGAGTGAGTTTGTTCGAAACGTCGAGGACAAATATAATTGCTGTTCGCTTGTCCCAGATGACCACACACGTATGTTTTGGTGCTGCCCTAAACTCACCAGCTTCTGGGCTTCCATTTTCCAGCACCGTGTTGGACAAACTCCGTTAGGAATTAGTCCCATGCCCGCTGGTTGCCATATTTGAGGTTTTGCATTCACTGGCGGTCCACTCTGGGGTTAAGGTGGACGTTGTGCCATCACCTCGCTGATAGCCCGGAGGTGAATATTGCTGGTTGAAGGTCTCCCAGTGCCTCTGGCCAGTTGGAGGGTTTAATGTCCTTACATTTAAAGAAAATTAAATTCATCATCAGTGGGCAGCACGGTAGCACAGTGGTTAGCACTGTGGCTTCACAGCGCCAGGGTCCCAGGTTCGATTCCTGGCTTGGGTCACTGTCTGTGCAGAGTCTGCACGTTCTCCCCGTGTCTGCGTGGGTTTCCTCCGGGTGCTCCGGTTTCCTCCCACAGTCCAAAGACATGCAGGTTAGGTGGATTGGCCGTGATAAATTCCCTTAGTGACCAAAAAAGGTTGGGTGGGTTATTGGGGGGTTACGGGGATAATGCAAGTGAGGGTTTAAGTGGGTCGGTACAGACTCAATGGGCCGAATGGTCTCCTTCTGCACTGTATGTCCTAAATTCGACCTGAGGTGGCAACAGTTTATTTCCTTTCCGGGTCTAGACACCGTCAGCTGTTAGGGGCTTTCAGCTACATTGTTCTAGTCAATTGTTTTGGGTTTCATGTTTGCAATTTTTGCATTCTCGTGTTTTAGTTGGTTGTTAATAAATTTTTAATAAATATACTTTTTAAAAATGAATAAAGTTTGTTTTTTTAAAAAATCCCTATTTATCTGTGGAATCAGTCCGAAAGCAAAACTTCACAGTTTACAAACGGAAAGATTGTTGGGGTATCATCCGGTTTCCTGATATAAATTGGGGTCTGGTCAGTTACTGGAACAAAAATTGGAGTTTTTACTGGAATTGTGGTTTGGGATTATTGAATTTAAAGACAGTGAGTGTGAGGAAGGATTAACCCCCCCCCCCCCCCCCACATTCAAAAGCCACGTGGGGGTTTGTTTAACTATATTCAAGCGCTGTTGTGTATGACAAGAAAAATGTGGAAGCCTTTTAATGATCTCATTTCAGAAAGTAGCGACACATTTAAGTGGCCAAAGACCATGTCGGTATTGTTGGTTCAAACCAAAGTTGGCAGGTAGAGCGAGTGAAATGTTTGCATCACCATCAGAGGGGGGGGGGGGGGATCTAGGGATTATGATGACCATAGAACATAGGAACAGAATTAGGCCACTCGACCCATCGAGTCTGCTCCGCCATTCAATCATGGCTGATATTTTTCTCATCCCCATTCTCCTGCCTTCTCCCGAAACCCCTGACCCCCTTATTAATCAAGAACCTATCTATCTCTGTCTTAAAGACACTCAGTGATTTGGCCTCCACTGCCTTCTGCAGAGTTCCACAGATTCACCACCCTCTGGCTGAAGAAATTCCTCCTCATCTCTGTTCTAAAGGATCGTCCCTTTAGTCTGAGATGGTGCCCTCTGGTTCTAGTGTTTCCTACAAGTGGAAACATCCTCTCCACATGAGGTGAGAAAAACCATATTATGTGCATTTGAACTCGTGCCAGAAGCCGACAGACGGAAGTTTAGAAATCGAAGGAAAGAACCTGGTCAGAAGTACTTTGAAATTGAAAGAATTAAACAAAATAATTTTGATAGATGGATAAAAACATTAAAAATAGACCAAAGGAATGGAGGAAATGATTATGTTGGAAGAATTTAAAGATTTACTCCCTGTACTAGTCAGAACTCATGGGGATAGCACGGTGGCACAGTGGTTAGCACTGCTGCCTCGCAGTAAGAGGGTCCCGGGTTCAATTCCGGCCTCGGGTGACTGTGGAGTCTGCTGGTTCTCCCCGTGTCTGCGTGGGTTTCCTCCGGGTGCTCCGGTTTCCTCCCACAGTCCAAAGATGTGCAGGTTAGGTGGATTGGCCATGCTAAATTGCCCCTTAGGGTCCAACGGTTGAGTGGGGTTACGGAGGTAGCGCTGGTGGGGTGTTCCTTCGGAGGGTCGGTACAGATTTTATGGGCAGAATGGCCTCCTTTTGCAATGTAGGGATTCTATAATTCTATTCCAAGAGCAAAGAGTTAAAACAGCTGGACAGGCCACAGAAATGGCCGATGAGTTTAGATTGGTTCACAAAGCAAAGTCTGGTTTTCGATATCAATTTCAGTCTGTGAAGGATGGAAACTGGGGAATTGAGAAATCCACAGGTGGTCATGGAAAAGGAGGTTTAGTTGGAAATATTAAAGAGATTTTGCCTCAGGTTAAAAAGGAAACTTATGAGGGTGGACGAGAGATAAGAAAACTTAAATGTTTTCATGGTAATCAAGTTGGACAAAGTCACAATGTTGGTGGCATAAGAAAAGTACTGGACGCTCTTTAAAATAGGATAAACCAGTGAGGTTTATAAAATTGAGAAAAAGAGCCAGAAATCAGAGGATTTACAGAGCAGAAGGAGATCATTCAGCCCATCGTGCCCTGTGCCGGCCCCACATAGACACGGCTGCAGCACTCCAGACTGTGGCTCAGTCACAGCCGACCATGGCTGCAGGCATCAAAAGGGGCACAGTCCCTGAGCTCCATGGCCGCATGTATAGAGACGGGAGCGGGCTGCCAGGAAACGCAGCGCCAGGTGACGGCGGAGCTCCCAAGAGTGACTCTCTCCCCGTGCTGATATCCAGGTGAGTGTTACACACTGTCTCCCCGTGCTGATATCCAGGTGAGTGTTACACACTGTCCCCGTGCTGATATCCAGGTGAGTGTTACACACTGTCTCCCCGTGCTGATATCCAGGTGAGTGTTACACACTGTCTCCCCGTCCCGATATCCAGGTGAGTGTTACACACTGTCTCCCCGTGCTGATATCCAGGTGAGTGTTACACACTGTCTCCCCGTGCTGATATCCAGGTGAGTGTTACACACTGTCTCCCCGTCCCGATATCCAGGTGAGTGTTACACACTGTCTCCCCGTGCTGATATCCAGGTGAGTGTTACACACTGTCTCCCCGTGCTGATATCCAGGTGAGTGTTACACACTGTCTCCCCGTGCTGATATCCAGGTGAGTGTTACACACTGTCTCCCCGTGCTGATATCCAGGTGAGTGTTACACACTGTCTCCCCGTGCTGATATCCAGGTGAGTGTTACACACTGTCTCCCCGTGCTGATATCCAGGTGAGTGTTACACACTGTCCCCGTGCTGATATCCAGGTGAGTGTTACACACTGTCCCTGTGCTGATATCCAGGTGAGTGTTACACACTGTCTACGTGCTGATATCCAGGTGAGTGTTACACACTGTCTCCCCGTGCTGATATCCAGGTGAGTGTTACACACTGTCCCCGTGCTGATATCCAGGTGAGTGTTACACACTGTCCCCGTGCTGATATCCAGGTGAGTGTTACACACTGTCCCCGTGCTGATATCCAGGTGAGTGTTACACACTGTCCCCGTGCTGATATCCAGGTGAGTGTTACACACTGTCTCTCCGTGCTGATATCCAGGTGAATGTTACACACTGTCTCCCCGTGCTGATATCCAGGTGAGTGTTACACACTGTCCCCGTGCTGATATCCAGGTGAGTGTTACACACTGTCTCTCCGTGCTGATATCCAGGTGAATGTTACACACTGTCTCCCTGTGCTGATATCCAGGTGAGTGTTACACACTGTCCCCGTGCTGATATCCAGGTGAGTGTTACACACGGTCTCCCCGTGCTGATATCCAGGTGAGTGTTACACACTGTCCCTGTGCTGATATCCAGGTGAGTGTTACACACTGTCCCCGTGCTGATATCCAGGTGAGTGTTACACACTGTCTCCCCGTGCTGATATCCAGGTGAGTGTTACACACTGTCTCCCCGTGCTGATATCCAGGTGAGTGTTACACACTGTCCCCGTGCTGATATACAGGTGAGTGTTACACACTGTCTCCCTGTGCTGATATCCAGGTGAGTGTTACACACTGTCCCCGTGCTGATATCCAGGTGAGTGTTACACACTGTCTCTCCGTGCTGATATCCAGGTGAGTGTTACACACTGTCTCTCCGTGCTGATATCCAGGTGAGTGTTACACACTGTCTCCCCGTGCTGATATCCAGGTGAGTGTTACACACTGTCTCTCCGTGCTGATATCCAGGTGAGTGTTACACACCGTCTCCCCGTGCTGATATCCAGGTGAGTGTTACACACTGTCTCCCCGTGCTGATATCCAGGTGAGTGTTACACACTGTCTCCCCGTGCTGATATCCAGGTGAGAGTTACACTGTCGCCCCGTGCTGATATCCAGGTGAGTTTTACACACTGTCTCCCCGTGCTGATATCCAGGTGAGTGTTACACACTGTCCCTGTGCTGATATCCAGGTGAGTGTTACACACTGTCTCCCCGTGCTGATATCCAGGTGAGTGTTACACACTGTCCCCGTGCTGATATCCAAGTGAGTGTTACACACTGTCTCCCCGTGCTGATATCCAGGTGAGTGTTACACACTGTCCCCGTGCTGATATCCAGGTGAGTGTTACACACTGTCCCCGTGCTGATATCCAAGTGAGTGTTACACACTGTCTCCCCGTGCTGATATCCAGGTGAGTGTTACACACTGTCTCCCCGTGCTGATATCCAGGTGAGTGTTACACACTGTCCCCGTGCTGATATCCAAGTGAGTGTTACACACTGTCTCCCCGTGCTAATATCCAGGTGAGTGTTGCACACTGTCTCCCCGTGCTGATATCCAGGTGAGTGTTACACACTGTCCCTGTGCTGATATCCAGGTGAGTGTTACACACTGTCTCCCTGTGCTGATATCCAGGTGAGTGTTACACACTGTCCCCGTGTTGATATCCAGGTGAGTGTTACACACTGTCTCTCCGTGCTGATATCCAGGTGAGTGTTACACACTGTCTCCCCGTGCTGATATCCAGGTGAGTGTTACACACTGTCCCCGTGCTGATATCCAGGTGAGTGTTACACACTGTCTCCCCGTGCTGATATCCAGGTGAGTGTTACACACTGTCTCCCCGTGCTGATATCCAGGTGAGTGTTACACACTGTCCCCGTGCTGATATCCAGGTGAGTGTTACACACTGTCTCCGTGCTGATATCCAGGTGAGTGTTACACACTGTCCCCGTGCTGATATCCAGGTGAGTGTTACACACTGTCCCCGTGCTGATATCCAGGTGAGTGTTACACACTGTCTCCCCGTGCTGATATCCAGGTGAGTGTTACACACTGTCTCTCCGTGCTGATATCCAGGTGAGTGTTACACACTGTCTCCCCGTGCTGATATCCAGGTGAGTGTTACACACTGTCCCTGTGCTGATATCCAGGTGAGTGTTACACACTGTCCCCGTGCTGATATCCAGGTGAGTGTTACACACTGTCCCCGTGCTGATATCCAGGTGAGTGTTACACACTGTCCCCGTGCTGATATCCAGGTGAGTGTTACACACTGTCCCCGTGCTGATATCCAGGTGAGTGTTACACACTGTCCCCGTGCTGATATCCAGGTGAGTGTTACACACTGTCCCCGTGCTGATATCCAGGTGAGTGTTACACACTGTCCCAGTGCTGATATCCAGGTGAGTGTTACACACTGTCTCTCCGTGCTGATATCCAGGTGAGTGTTACACACTGTCCCCGTGCTGATATCCAGGTGAGTGTTACACACTGTCTCCCCGTGCTGATATCCAGGTGAGTGTTACACACTGTCCCCGTGCTGATATCCAGGTGAGTGTTACACACTGTCCCTGTGCTGATATCCAGGTGAGTGTTACACACTGTCCCCGTGCTGATATCCAGGTGAGTGTTACACACTGTCCCCGTGCTGATATCCAGGTGAGTGTTTCACACTGTCCCGGTGCTGATATCCAGGTGAGTGTTACACACTGTCCCCGTGCTGATATCCAGGTGAGTGTTACACACTGTCTCCCCGTGCTGATATCCAGGTGAGTGTTACACACTGTCTCCCCGTGCTGATATCCAGGTGAGTGTTACACACTGTCTACCCGTGCTGATATCCAGGTGAGTGTTACACACTGTCCCGGTGCTGATATCCAGGTGAGTGTTACACACTGTCCCCGTGCTGATATCCAGGTGAGTGTTACACACTGTCCCGGTGCTGATATCCAGGTGAGTGTTACACACTGTCCCCGTGCTGATATCCAGGTGAGTGTTACACACTGTCTCCCCGTGCTGATATCCAGGTGAGTGTTACACACTGTCTCCCCGTGCTGATATCCAGGTGAGTGTTACACACTGTCCCTGTGCTGATATCCAGGTGAGTGTTACACACTGTCTCCCCGTGCTGATATCCAGGTGAGTGTTACACACTGTCCCCCCGTGCTGATATCCAGGTGAGTGTTACACACTGTCTCCCCGTGCTGATATCCAGGTGAGTGTTACACACTGTCCCGGTGCTGGTATCCAGGTGAGTGTTACACACTGTCTCCCCGTGCTGATATCCAGGTGAATGTTACAGACTGTCTCCCCGTGCTGATATCCAGGTGAGTGTTACACACTGTCCCCGTGCTGATATCCAGGTGAGTGTTACACACTGTCCCCGTGCTGATATCCAGGTGAGTGTTACATACTGTCTCCCCGTGCTGATATCCAGGTGAGTGTTACACACTGTCCCCCCGTGCTGATATCCAGGTGAGTGTTACACACTGTCTCCCCGTGCTGATATCCAGGTGAGTGTTACACACTGTCCCGGTGCTGATATCCAGGTGAGTGTTACACACTGTCTCCCCGTGCTGATATCCAGGTGAATGTTACACACTGTCTCCCCGTGCTGATATCCAGGTGAGTGTTACACACTGTCCCCGTGCTGATATCCAGGTGAGTGTTACACACTGTCTCCGTGCTGATATCCAGGTGAGTGTTACACACTGTCCCCGTGCTGATATCCAGGTGAGTGTTACACACTGTCTCCCCGTGCTGATATCCAGGTGAGTGTTACACACTGTCTCCCCGTGCTGATATCCAGGTGAGTGTTACACACTGTCTGCCCGTGCTGATATTCAGGTGAGTGTTACACACTGTCCCTGTGCTGATATCCAGGTGAGTGTTACACACTGTCTCCCCGTGCTGATATCCAGGTGAGTGTTACACACTGTCTCCCCGTGCTGATATCCAGGTGAGTGTTACACACTGTCCCCGTGCTGATATCCAGGTGAGTGTTACACACTGTCCCCGTGCTGATATCCAGGTGAGTGTTACACACTGTCCCCGTGCTGATATCCAGGTGAGTGTTACACACTGTCCCCGTGCTGATATCCAGGTGAGTGTTACACACTGTCTCCCCGTGCTGATATCCAGGTGAGTGTTACACACTGTCTCCCCGTGCTGATATCCAGGTGAGTGTTACACACTGTCCCCGTGCTGATATCCAGGTGAGTGTTACACACTGTCTCTCCGTGCTGATATCCAGGTGAGTGTTACACACTGTCCCCGTGCTGATATCCAGGTGAGTGTTACACACTATCCCCGTGCTGATATCCAGGTGAATGTTACACACTGTCCCCGTGCTGATATCCAGGTGAGTGTTACACACTGTCCCCGTGCTGATATCCAGGTGAGTGTTACACACTGTCCCCGTGCTGATATCCAGGTGAGTGTTACACACTGTCTCCCCGTGCTGATATCCAGGTGAGTGTTACACACTGTCCCCGTGCTGATATCCAGGTGAGTGTTACACACTGTCCCCGTGCTGATATCCAGGTGAGTGTTACACACTGTCCCCGTGCTGATATCCAGGTGAGTGTTACACACTGTCCCCGTGCTGATATCCAGGTGAGTGTTACACACTGTCCCCGTGCTGATATCCAGGTGAGTGTTACACACTGTCTCCCCGTGCTGATATCCAGGTGAGTGTTACACACTGTCCCCGTGCTGATATCCAGGTGAGTGTTACACACTGTCCCCGTGCTGATATCCAGGTGAGTGTTACACACTGTCTCCCCGTGCTGATATCCAGGTGAGTGTTACACACTGTCCCCGTGCTGATATCCAGGTGAGTGTTACACACTGTCTCCCCGTGCTGATATCCAGGTGAGTGTTACACACTGTCTCCCCGTGCTGATATCCAGGTGAGTGTTACACACTGTCCCCGTGCTGATATCCAGGTGAGTGTTACACACTGTCCCCGTGCTGATATCCAGGTGAGTGTTACACACTGTCTCCCCGTGCTGATATCCAGGTGAGTGTTACACACTGTCCCTGTGCTGATATCCAGGTGAGTGTTACACACTGTCTCCCCGTGCTGATATCCAGGTGAGTGTTACACACTGTCCCCGTGCTGATATCCAGGTGAGTGTTACACACTGTCCCCGTGCTGATATCCAGGTGAGTGTTACACACTGTCCCCGTGCTGATATCCAGGTGAGTGTTACACACTGTCTCCCCGTGCTGATATCCAGGTGAGTGTTACACACTGTCTCCCCGTGCTGATATCCAGGTGAGTGTTACACACTGTCCCCGTGCTGATATCCAGGTGAGTGTTACACACTGTCCCCGTGCTGATATCCAGGTGAGTGTTACACACTGTCTCCCCGTGCTGATATCCAGGTGAGTGTTACACACTGTCCCCGTGCTGATATCCAGGTGAGTGTTACACACTGTCTCCCCGTGCTGATATCCAGGTGAGTGTTACACACTGTCTCCCCGTGCTGATATCCAGGTGAGTGTTACACACTGTCCCCGTGCTGATATCCAGGTGAGTGTTACACACTGTCCCCGTGCTGATATCCAGGTGAGTGTTACACACTGTCTCCCCGTGCTGATATCCAGGTGAGTGTTACACACTGTCCCTGTGCTGATATCCAGGTGAGTGTTACACACTGTCTCCCCGTGCTGATATCCAGGTGAGTGTTACACACTGTCTCCCCGTGCTGATATCCAGGTGAGTGTTACACACTGTCCCCGTGCTGATATCCAGGTGAGTGTTACACACTGTCCCCGGTGCTGATATCCAGGTGAGTGTTACACACTGTCCCCGTGCTGATATCCAGGTGAGTGTTACACACTGTCCCCGTGCTGATATCCAGGTGAGTGTTACACACTGTCTCCCCGTGCTGATATCCAGGTGAGTGTTACACACTGTCTCCCCGTGCTGATATCCAGGTGAGTGTTACACACTGTCTCCCCGTGCTGATATCCAGGTGAGTGTTACACACTGTCTCCGTGCTGATATCCAGGTGAGTGTTACACACTGTCCCCGTGCTGATATCCAGGTGAGTGTTACACACTGTCTCCCCGTGCTGATATCCAGGTGAAGTGTTACACACTGTCTCCCCGTGCTGATATCCAGGTGAGTGTTACACACTGTCCCCGTGCTGATATCCAGGTGAGTGTTACACACTGTCCCCGTGCTGATATCCAGGTGAGTGTTACACACTGTCTCCCGTGCTGATATCCAGGTGAGTGTTACACACTGTCTCCCCGTGCTGATATCCAGGTGAGTGTTACACACTGTCTCCCGTGCTGATATCCAGGTGAGTGTTACACACTGTCCCCGTGCTGATATCCAGGTGAGTGTTACACACTGTCTCTCCGTGCTGATATCCAGGTGAGTGTTACACACTGTCTCCCCGTGCTGATATCCAGGTGAGTGTTACACACTGTCCCCGTGCTGATATCCAGGTGAGTGTTACACACTGTCTCCCCGTGCTGATATCCAGGTGAGTGTTACACACTGTCCCCGTGCTGATATCCAGGTGAGTGTTACACACTGTCTCCCCGTGCTGATATCCAGGTGAGTGTTACACACTGTCCCCGTGCTGATATCCAGGTGAGTGTTACACACTGTCCCGGTGCTGATATCCAGGTGAGTGTGACACACTGTCCCTGTGCTGATATCCAGGTGAGTGTTACAAACTGTCCCTGTGCTGATATCCAGGTGAGTGTTACACACTGTCCCCGTGCTGATATCCAGGTGAGTGTTACACACTGTCTCCCCGTGCTGATATCCAGGTGAGTGTTACACACTGTCCCCGTGCTGATATCCAGGTGAGTGTTACACACTGTCTCTCCGTGCTGATATCCAGGTGAGTGTTACACACTGTCTCCCCGTCCCGATATCCAGGTGAGTGTTACACACTGTCTCCCCGTGCTGATATCCAGGTGAGTGTTACACACTGTCTCCCCGTGTTGATATCCAGGTAAGTGTTACACACTGTCCCCGTGCTGATATCCAGGTGAGTGTTACACACTGTCTCCCCGTCCTGATATCCAGGTGAGTGTTACACACTGTCTCCCCGTGTTGATATCCAGGTAAGTGTTACACACTGTCCCCGTGCTGATATCCAGGTGAGTGTTACACACTGTCTCTCCGTGCTAATATCCAGGTGAGTGTTACACACTGTCTCCGTGCTGATATCCAGGTGAGTGTTACACACTGTCTCCCCGTGCTGATATCCAGGTGAGTGTTACACACTGTTCCCGTGCTGATATCCAGGTGAGTGTTACACACTGTCTCTCCGTGATGATATCCAGGTGAGTGTTACACACTGTCCCCGTGCTGATATCCAGGTGAGTGTTGCACACTGTCCCGGTGCTGATATCCAGGTGAGTGTTACACACTGTCTCCCCGTGCTGATATCCAGGTGAGTGTTACACACTGTCCCCGTGCTGATATCCAGGTGAATGTTACACACTGTCCCGGTGCTGATATCCAGGTGAATGTTACACACTGTCCCCGTGCTGATACCCAGGTGAGTGTTACACACTGTCCCCGTGCTGATATCCAGGTGAGTGTTACACACAGTCTCCCCGTGCTGATATCCAGGTGAGTGTTACACACTGTCTCCCCGTGCTGATATCCAGGTGAGAGTTACACACTGTCCCCGTGCTGATATCCAGGTGAGTGTTACACACTGTCTCCGTGCTGATATCCAGGTGAGTGTTACACACTGTCTCCCCGTGCTGATATCCAGGTGAGTGTTACACACTGTCCCCGTGCTGATATCCAGGTGAGTGTTACACACTGTCCCCGTGCTGATATCCAGGTGAGTGTTACACACTGTCCCCGTGCTGATATCCAGGTGAATGTTACACACTGTCCCCGTGCTGATATCCAGGTGAGTGTTACACACTGTCCCCGTGCTGATATCCAGGTGAATGTTACACACTGTCTCCCCGTGCTGATATCCAGGTGAGTGTTACACACTGTCCCTGTGCTGATATCCAGGTGAGTGTTACACACTGTCCCCGTGCTGATATCCAGGTGAGTGTTACACACTGTCCCCGTGCTGATATCCAGGTGAGTGTTACACACTGTCTCCCCGTGCTGATATCCAGGTGAATGTTACACACTGTCCCCCCGTGCTGATATCCAGGTGAGTGTTACACACTGTCTCCCCGTGCTGATATCCAGGTGAGTGTTACACACTGTCCCCGTGCTGATATCCAGGTGAGTGTTACACACTGTCCCTGTGCTGATATCCAGGTGAGTGTTACACACTGTCCCGGTGCTGATATCCAGGTGAGCGTTACACACTGTCCCCGTGCTGATATCCAGGTGAGTGTTACACACTGTCCCCATGCTGATATCCAGGTGAGTGTTACACACTGTCCCCGTGCTGATATCCAGGTGAGTGTTACACACTGTCTCCGTGCTGATATCCAGGTGAGTGTTACACACTGTCCCGGTGCTGATATCCAGGTGAGTGTTACACACTGTCCCCGTGCTGACATCCAGGTGCGTGTTACACACTGTCTCCCCGTGCTGATATCCAGGTGAGTGTTACACACTGTCTCCCCGTGCTGATATCCAGGTGAGTGTTACACACTGTCCCCGTGCTGATATCCAGGTGAGTGTTACACACTGTCCCCGTGCTGATATCCAGGTGAGTGTTACACACTGTCCCCGTGCTGATATCCAGGTGAGTGTTACACACTGTCCCCATGCTGATATCCAGGTGAGTGTTACACACTGTCTCCCCGTGCTGATATCCAGGTGAGTGTTACACACTGTCCCCGTGCTGATATCCAGGTGAGTGTTACACACTGTCTCCGTGCTGATATCCAGGTGAGTGTTACACACTGTCTCCCCGTGCTGATATCCAGGTGAGTGTTTTACACTGTCCCCGTGCTGATATCCAGGTGAGTGTTACACACTGTCTCCATGCTGATATCCAGGTGAGTGTTACACACTGTCCCCGTGCTGATATCCAGGTGAGTGTTACACACTGTCTCCCCGTGCTGATATCCAGGTGAGTGTTACACACTGTCTCCCCGTGCTGATATCCAGGTGAGTGTTACACACTGTCCCCGTGCTGATATCCAGGTGAGTGTTACACACTGTCCCCGTGCTGATATCCAGGTGAGTGTTACACACTGTCTCCCCGTGCTGATATCCAGGTGAGTGCTACACACTGTCTCCCCGTGCTGATATCCAGGTGAGTGTTACACACTGTCCCCGTGCTGATATCCAGGTGAGTGTTACACACTGTCCCCGTGCTGATATCCAGGTGAGTGTTACACACTGTCTCCCCGTGCTGATATCCAGGTGAGTGTTACACACTGTCTCCCCGTGCTGATATCCAGGTGAGTGTTACACACTGTCCCCGTGCTGATATCCAGGTGAGTGTTACACACTGTCTCCCCGTGCTGATATCCAGGTGAGTGTTACACACTGTCCCCGTGCTGATATCCAGGTGAGTGTTACACACAGTCTCCCCGTGCTGATATCCAGGTGAGTGTTACACACTGTCTCCCCGTGCTGATATCCAGGTGAGTGTTACACACTGTCCCCGTGCTGATATCCAGGTGAGTGTTACACACTGTCCCCGTGCTGATATCCAGGTGAGTGTTACACACTGTCTCCCCGTGCTGATATCCAGGTGAGTGTTACACACTGTCCCTGTGCTGATATCCAGGTGAGTGTTACACACTGTCTCCCCGTGCTGATATCCAGGTGAGTGTTACACACTGTCCCCGTGCTGATATCCAGGTGAGTGTTACACACTGTCCCCGTGCTGATATCCAGGTGAGTGTTACACACTGTCCCCGTGCTGATATCCAGGTGAGTGTTACACACTGTCCCCGTGCTGATATCCAGGTGAGTGTTACACACTGTCCCCGTGCTGATATCCAGGTGAGTGTTACACACTGTCCCCGTGCTGATATCCAGGTGAGTGTTACACACTGTCCCCGTGCTGATATCCAGGTGAGTGTTACACACTGTCCCCGTGCTGATATCCAGGTGAGTGTTACACACTGTCCCCGTGCTGATATCCAGGTGAGTGTTACACACTGTCTCCCCGTGCTGATATCCAGGTGAGTGTTACACACTGTCTCCCCGTGCTGATATCCAGGTGAGTGTTACACACTGTCTCCCCGTGCTGATATCCAGGTGAGTGTTACACACTGTCCCCGTGCTGATATCCAGGTGAGTGTTACACACTGTCTCCCCGTGCTGATATCCAGGTGAGTGTTACACACTGTCTCCCTGTGCTGATATCCAGGTGAGTGTTACACACTGTCTCCCCGTGCTGATATCCAGGTGAGTGTTACACACTGTCCCTGTGCTGATATCCAGGTGAGTGTTACACACTGTCTCCCCGTGCTGATATCCAGGTGAGTGTTACACACTGTCTCTCCGTGCTGATATCCAGGTGAGTGTTACACACTGTCCCCGTGCTGATATCCAGGTGAGTGTTACACACTGTCCCTGTGCTGATATCCAGGTGAGTGTTACACACTGTCTCCCCGTGCTGATATCCAGGTGAGTGTTACACACTGTCCCCGTGCTGATATCCAGGTGAGTGTTACTCACTGTCCCCGTGCTGATATCCAGGTGAGTGTTACACACTGTCTCCCCGTGCTGATATCCAGGTGAGTGTTACACACTGTCCCCGTGCTGATATCCAGGTGAGTGTTACACACTGTCCCCGGTGCTGATATCCAGGTGAGTGTTACACACTGTCCCCGTGCTGATATCCAGGTGAGTGTTACACACTGTCTCCCCGTGCTGATATCCAGGTGAGTGTTACACACTGTCTCCCCGTGCTGATATCCAGGTGAGTGTTACACACTGTCTCCCCGTGCTGATATCCAGGTGAGGGTTACACACTGTCTCCGTGCTGATATCCAGGTGAGTGTTACACACTGTCCCCGTGCTGATATCCAGGTGAGTGTTACACACTGTCTCCCCGTGCTGATATCCAGGTGAATGTTACACACTGTCTCCCCGTGCTGATATCCAGGTGAGTGTTACACACTGTCCCCGTGCTGATATCCAGGTGAGTGTTACACACTGTCCCCGTGCTGATATCCAGGTGAGTGTTACACACTGTCTCTCCGTGCTGATATCCAGGTGAGTGTTACACACTGTCTCCCCGTGCTGATATCCAGGTGAGTGTTACACACTGTCCCCGTGCTGATATCCAGGTGAGTGTTACACACTGTCTCTCCGTGCTGATATCCAGGTGAGTGTTACACACTGTCTCCCCGTGCTGATATCCAAGTGAGTGTTACACACTGTCCCCGTGCTGATATCCAGGTGAGTGTTACACACTGTCTCCCCGTGCTGATATCCAGGTGAGTGTTACACACTGTCCCCGTGCTGATATCCAGGTGAGTGTTACACACTGTCTCCCCGTGCTGATATCCAGGTGAGTGTTACACACTGTCCCCGTGCTGATATCCAGGTGAGTGTTACACACTGTCCCGGTGCTGATATCCAGGTGAGTGTGACACACTGTCCCTGTGCTGATATCCAGGTGAGTGTTACAAACTGTCCCTGTGCTGATATCCAGGTGAGTGTTACACACTGTCTCCATGCTGATATCCAGGTGAGTGTTACACACTGTCCCCGTGCTGATATCCAGGTGAGTGTTACACACTGTCCCCGTGCTGATATCCAGGTGAGTGTTACACACTGTCTCCCCGTGCTGATATCCAGGTGAGTGTTACACACTGTCCCCGTGCTGATATCCAGGTGAGTGTTACACACTGTCTCTCCGTGCTGATATCCAGGTGAGTGTTACACACTGTCTCCCCGTCCCGATATCCAGGTGAGTGTTACACACTGTCTCCCCGTGCTGATATCCAGGTGAGTGTTACACACTGTCTCCCCGTCCTGATATCCAGGTGAGTGTTACACACTGTCTCCCCGTGTTGATATCCAGGTGAGTGTTACACACTGTCTCCCCGTGTTGATATCCAGGTGAGTGTTACACACTGTCCCCGTGCTGATATCCAGGTGAGTGTTACACACTGTCTCTCCGTGCTAATATCCAGGTGAGTGTTACACACTGTCCCCGTGCTGATATCCAGGTGAGTGTTGCACACTGTCCCCGTGCTGATATCCAGGTGAGTGTTACACACTGTCTCTCCGTGATGATATCCAGGTGAGTGTTACACACTGTCCCCGTGCTGATATCCAGGTGAGTGTTGCACACTGTCCCGGTGCTGATATCCAGGTGAGTGTTACACACTGTCTCCCCGTGCTGATATCCAGGTGAGTGTTACACACTGTCTCCCCGTGCTGATATCCAGGTGAGTGTTACACACTGTCCCCGTGCTGATATCCAGGTGAATGTTACACACTGTCCCGGTGCTGATATCCAGGTGAATGTTACACACTGTCCCCGTGCTGATACCCAGGTGAGTGTTACACACTGTCCCCGTGCTGATATCCAGGTGAGTGTTACACACTGTCTCCCCGTGCTGATATCCAGGTGAGTGTTACACACTGTCTCCCCGTGCTGATATCCAGGTGAGTGTTACACACTGTCCCCGTGCTGATATCCAGGTGAGTGTTACACACTGTCTCCCCGTGCTGATATCCAGGTGAGTGTTACACACTGTCTCCCCGTGCTGATATCCAGGTGAGAGTTACACACTGTCCCCGTGCTGATATCCAGGTGAGTGTTACACACTGTCTCCCCGTGCTGATATCCAGGTGAGTGTTACACACTGTCTCCGTGCTGATATCCAGGTGAGTGTTACACACTGTCTCCCCGTGCTGATATCCAGGTGAATGTTACACACTGTCCCCGTGCTGATATCCAGGTGAGTGTTACACACTGTCCCCGTGCTGATATCCAGGTGAGTGTTACACACTGTCTCCCCGTGCTGATATCCAGGTGAATGTTACACACTGTCCCCCCGTGCTGATATCCAGGTGAGTGTTACACACTGTCTCCCCGTGCTGATATCCAGGTGAGTGTTACACACTGTCCCCGTGCTGATATCCAGGTGAGTGTTACACACTGTCCCTGTGCTGATATCCAGGTGAGTGTTACACACTGTCCCGGTGCTGATATCCAGGTGAGCGTTACACACTGTCCCCGTGCTGATATCCAGGTGAGTGTTACACACTGTCTCCGTGCTGATATCCAGGTGAGTGTTACACACTGTCTCCGTGCTGATATCCAGGTGAGTGTTACACACTGTCTCCCCGTGCTGATATCCAGGTGAGTGTTACACACTGTCCCCGTGCTGATATCCAGGTGCGTGTTACACACTGTCTCCCCGTGCTGATATCCAGGTGAGTGTTACACACTGTCTCCCCGTGCTGATATCCAGGTGAGTGTTACACACTGTCCCCGTGCTGATATCCAGGTGAGTGTTACACACTGTCTCCGTGCTGATATCCAGGTGAGTGTTACACACTGTCCCCGTGCTGATATCCAGGTGAGTGTTACACACTGTCTACGTGCTGATATCCAGGTGAGTGTTACACACTGTCCCTGTGCTGATATCCAGGTGAGTGTTACACACTGTCCCCGTGCTGATATCCAGGTGAGTGTTACACACTGTCTCCCCGTGCTGATATCCAGGTGAGTGTTACACACTGTCCCCGTGCTGATATCCAGGTGAGTGTTACACACTGTCCCCATGCTGATATCCAGGTGAGTGTTACACACTGTCTCCCCGTGCTGATATCCAGGTGAGTGTTACACACTGTCTCCCCGTGCTGATATCCAGGTGAGTGTTACACACTGTCCCCCCGTGCTGATATCCAGGTGAGTGTTACACACTGTCCCCGTGCTGATATCCAGGTGAGTGTTACACACTGTCCCCGTGCTGATATCCAGGTGAGTGTTACACACTGTCTCCCCGTGCTGATATCCAGGTGAGTGTTACACACTGTCCCCATGCTGATATCCAGGTGAGTGTTACACACTGTCTCCCCGTGCTGATATCCAGGTGAGTGTTACACACTGTCCCCGTGCTGATATCCAGGTGAGTGTTACACACTGTCTCCGTGCTGATATCCAGGTGAGTGTTACACACTGTCTCCCCGTGCTGATATCCAGGTGAATGTTACACACTGTCTCCCCGTGCTGATATCCAGGTGAGTGTTTTACACTGTCCCCGTGCTGATATCCAGGTGAGTGTTACACACTGTCTCCATGCTGATATCCAGGTGAGTGTTACACACTGTCCCCGTGCTGATATCCAGGTGAGTGTTACACACTGTCTCCCCGTGCTGATATCCAGGTGAGTGTTACACACTGTCTCCCCGTGCTGATATCCAGGTGAGTGTTACACACTGTCCCCGTGCTGATATCCAGGTGAGTGTTACACACTGTCTCCCCGTGCTGATATCCAGGTGAGTGCTACACACTGTCTCCCCGTGCTGATATCCAGGTTAGTGTTACACACTGTCCCCGTGCTGATATCCAGGTGAGTGTTACACACTGTCTCCCCGTGCTGATATCCAGGTGAGTGCTACACACTGTCTCCCCGTGCTGATATCCAGGTGAGTGTTACACACTGTCCCCGTGCTGATATCCAGGTGAGTGTTACACACTGTACCCGTGCTGATATCCAGGTGAGTGTTACACACTGTCTCCCCGTGCTGATATCCAGGTGAGTGTTACACACTGTCTCCCCGTGCTGATATCCAGGTGAGTGTTACACACTGTCTCCCCGTGCTGATATCCAGGTGAGTGTTACACACTGTCCCCGTGCTGATATCCAGGTGAGTGTTACACACTGTCCCCGTGCTGATATCCAGGTGAGTGTTACATACTGTCCCTGTGCTGATATCCAGGTGAGTGTTACACACTGTCCCCGTGCTGATATCCAGGTGAGTGTTACACACTGTCTCCCCGTGCTGATATCCAGGTGAGTGTTACACACTGTCCCCGTGCTGATATCCAGGTGAGTGTTACACACTGTCCCCGTGCTGATATCCAGGTGAGTGTTACACACTGTCTCCCCGTGCTGATATCCAGGTGAGTGTTACACACTGTCCCCGTGCTGATATCCAGGTGAGTGTTACACACTGTCTCCCCGTGCTGATATCCAGGTGAGTGCTACACACTGTCTCCCCGTGCTGATATCCAGGTGAGTGTTACACACTGTCTCCCCGTGCTGATATCCAGGTGAGTGTTACACACTGTCTCCCCGTGCTGATATCCAGGTGAGTGTTACACACTGTCTCCCCGTGCTGATATCCAGGTTAGTGTTACACACTGTCCCCGTGCTGATATCCAGGTGAGTGTTACACACTGTCTCCCCGTGCTGATATCCAGGTGAGTGTTACACACTGTCTCCCCGTGCTGATATCCAGGTGAGTGTTACACACTGTCCCCGTGCTGATATCCAGGTGAGTGTTACACACTGTCTCCCCGTGCTGATATCCAGGTGAGTGTTACACACTGTCTCCCCGTGCTGATATCCAGGTTAGTGTTACACACTGTCCCCGTGCTGATATCCAGGTGAGTGTTACACACTGTCTCCCCGTGCTGATATCCAGGTGAGTGTTACACACTGTCTCCCCGTGCTGATATCCAGGTGAGTGTTACACACTGTCCCCGTGCTGATATCCAGGTGAGTGTTACACACTGTCTCCCCGTGCTGATATCCAGGTGAGTGTAACGACACCCTGGGCTAGGGCACTGTCTGCTCCAGCCCCACATGCCCCAGAGTCACAACATAAGTGAATTAACCAATAATTTGTATAAAATTCCGAAAATCTTTGCCCTTGGCTGCTCAATAATTACAGTCACCAAGTTTGTAAATGTAAACAATTACTGTTTATTTATAACGGAAATAAAGACAAAATATACAGTCATTGAAATGGAATAACGGCAAGCAAACCTACTACCCCACTTTTAACCCCCCCCCCCCTCCCTCTACGCACACACACAACACAGCCAAACACAGCCGGGTGGAAAGGAGTAAAAATGACACAGTGTTCTCCACTCTCTCGCCCGACAGATAAGCAGGTGAGTCTTGCGTTAAAATACACTGTGCGAGGGGAAGGTGAAGAAGGGGCCTTCCTAGATAACCTCAGCCAGAACAGGAATTGAACCCACGCTGTTGGTCTTGCTCTGCATCAGAAACCAGCTGTCCGGCCAACCGGCTCATGGTATACGGGTGTGTTTGACATTTTCTCTCCCTGCTGATTTCCAGGTGTTTATGTGAAGCTGATGTGATAACTGATCAAACCAATTTGTTAACTATGTTACACCACCCTGGGCTAGGGCACAGTCAATTCTAGCCCCACTGGACCCAGAGTCACAACATCAGTGAATTAACCAATAATTTGCATATTTCCCCGGGATCTCTGACCCTCGACTAATCCAATGACTCACAGATTTGTAAGTAAAACACAAAAGAACCGTTTATTTAGAACAAGAGAAGTTAAACATGTAATGGTGATAATAGAACAACGGTCTGCTCATGTAATTACTCCCCATTCCACCACCCCACCCTCCACCCACACACGCACACAAGACAGGCACACAGTGTGGAAGGGGAAGGGTCAAAATAATGGGAGTTAAAGGGGACGAGAGATGGGAATCTTTGCTGCTCAGGTCTTTGTTGGAAGTGATCTCAGAATGACAGGTGTTGAAATCATCAGTTGGTTTGTGAACTAGAGCACACAGGCTGTAGTAGTCTCTCTGGGGAGTCGCTCTTATTTGAACGGCCTCCACCAGACTGTCTCTCAGCCTCATCTAAATGATGTTAGAATTCTTCACCTGAGGTTTTCAATCAGCCCCGTCTTCCAGCAGGTAGCGCTGGACTGGACTCCCCCTGGCAGTTTCATCTGACTGTAGAGTGAAAGGTCTTTAAACACAGGCCGTTAGTTGAGAAAAATCAGATTCAGCTCCCCAGCCATTTTATTAAGAAGTAAACTTTCACAAGCTGGCGGTAACGTGTTTTAATCGGCAGCTTTAACTGACAGAGAGAGTCCAGACCTGCTGCATGCTGGGTCTCACAGGCCTGGTATAGAGAGAGTGTTTTAAACCTGCTCTCGAGATAGAAACAGAACTGAAACTTAGCCCTGCATAAATGGAGCCTGCCTATGTTTTCAGAACATTCCGGAACCAGGCCACCAATCAGAACCGAGAGCCCATCAAAGACCCAGATTTCAAAAGAGCTGATTAGCTGGTCACCAAGTCCATCAAAATGACATCACAGAACCTACCACTTAGCAAACTGGTTCAAGGGGTGTGCCTGAGCCAGTTCAAATTGGAGCTTGCTGTGGAGGAGGGTTTCAAAAATCTGTTTGTCATGACATGCAGACACGCAACCAATGGGTCATCAGAACAGGACTCAACCAATGGGTAATCAGGACATCCAGAGGTAGCATTACCACAAGGGGGCACTACACGACCACCATAAAAAGGACAAGGCACACAGGCTCTGCCTCTTCCACCGGCAGAAACCTAGAGAGGCAGGACAGGGTTGATTATCAGCAGTATCACACCCTAGCACGTGGTCTCCAGTAGAGTAGACTGAGTTACTCAGGTCAGATTAGCAGAGTGTCGAACTCATTAGGAACATTGTTAATCACTCAATAAATACGTTGAACTTATCTCAGAGTCTGGAGCATCCTTCAGCAAAGCCTACATCAAGTAGCAGCTTCTGTTACTCCAAGTAACATAACACAACACTGTTGTTTAAAATAAAATCTGCAATGTTGAAGCAGCCAGCAAGACAGGGATTAAATGGGACACATGATCAGACAAGAATTTAAAGAGGTTTGTTAAAATTGGTAGACTTGAATCACAAAATTCAAGGGTTGCAATATATTCTCTTCTTTCATTATCATCGGAACACAGCAGCATTGCATGTAATTACAGAAATGCACACATCAGGAATACTGACACTAATATTGTCCCTTTACAGCAGAAATGTTGCAAAAACAGACACTTTACAGGTTTAAACAGGCTGGAAATTGCAGCGAATGACAGTGCCAGCAAAAATAACGTCTTGATTTTTACATCGAAATGTTGGCTGTGAGTCTCTCTGTCCACAGTCTGCGGACTGTTCAGATCGTATTTTCATCAAGTATCCAAATAGTTCAGATTTCCCAAACGTGGCATCGCTTCACTGAACATTAGTGCAAATAATTCAACACCAAACATTGATTTGAAATGCCCAAACCAAGAGGTTTGTCAAAGTTTCCCAATCACTTTGTCAAACTGGGAGAGGGTGGATGGAGAAGGCTGTGATCATTGTTTCTCACAGGTTAACCGGAGATTAGTTCAAAGCACTTGAAGCCATGACCGATTTTGACAGAGGAAATAAGGAGGACGTGCTCCCGGTGGCCAGGAGATCAGTAACCAGAGGGTCACAGATTAACCAAATTGGTAATTAACCAAAGCAGCAGAGGGTGCGAGGTGGAGGGTGGTTTCTCACACAGCGAGTTGTTGTGATCTGGAAGGTGGTGCCAGAAAGGGGCTGGAAGCTGATTCAATAACAACTTTCAAAGGCAAATTGGATAAATACTTGGAAATATGCAGGGTCCAGGATGGAGCCTGGGGCATGGGACTAATTCAATAGCTCTGACACAACAGCTAGCTCTGTGCTGTGTGACTCGATTAGGACAAGCAATAAGCCAAGTTATCATTCTCCCTAATCACACACTCTCTATTTATTCTCAAACATATTTGTGCTGAATTAAAGGTAAATTAACTGATTGGAATCTCCTCAGCCTTTCATCACATTCCCCCACACAGGCCTTTCAATAACTTGCAATTTCTCAAACCCCAGGCAGATTCTGCACCTCAAATCCACAGCCTTAAATAAAAATACTACCTGCAAACACTTAGTAGAAAAGTAAATTGTGGGTAGAGAAGAGGAGAGGAAGTGAGAAGAGGAAAATGCTGGAGACGGGATTGCTGGAATAGGGAGTTCAGGATGGACTCCCCTCCACATCCCAGTGTAACACCACCTCCCCCTTTCCCGCCCCAGTACTGTGAGCCTGGTACTGAGTGCCTGGAGGCTATTTGACTGTGGAGGGATTACAGTTGGAGCCGATCCTGTTCCTATCCAATGTCCACACACAAGCAATCAGGAGGTGACTGACTGTTCCCCAATCTCTCAGCCACACTTGCTATCCCTCCCTTGCCATCATCAACCCCATGCTCTGAGACCAATTCTAGAACTTTCCACACTGAGATCAGCTGATTCAAGATAAGCCAAGGAAGAATCCTGGGACTGTCAGTACCACATTGGGAAAAGTGCCTTTTGTTATTTGCTCTGCAGTAACTCTCTATAGAACACTGCTGTCAGAGGTTTGAATCTCCCCCAGCCCATCACAGTCAGTCTCCAGGGCTGTGCCTCTGGGGGACTGAGCTTCATCGGCTGAGGGCCGTGACCCACAGACACTCAGTGACCAGGAGCCAGATTCCTGGGAGCTGCCGTGCTGGCACAGATCCAGAATTACCTTTCCAACGCTTGCCAGATTCCCAACTCTGGTGTTCCTGGCAAAGCTGAGCTCACTGGAGGCACATGAGACTTGTGGGAAGGTTGTGATCTTGGTGGGAGCATTGGGCTCAGGTGTCAGCTCTGCCTGATGCACATGTGTGTAGACCCCTTCGCAGAGGCTCAGTGATTGGGTCTCTCGGTGGAAACACAGCCTCCTGTTCTGGTTGAGGTGGCGATATTTCTGATACCGGGGTGCTTTGGATAGGACTGATCCTTTCTTATTAGGGGTGTTTGTTGAATCACCTGTTTTCCCTATGATATTCTTGCTTATTGCCCCCGCCGTCAGGCTCCTGCTGCTCTCGGCAGCCGACTCACTCACTCCGTGGAAGCTGGTCGATTGCTGGCACTCCACCTGCAGTTCATGCTCTTGGAGAACATCTGGGGCACTGCCACTCAAACCATAACCAATCTGCTGCTGAAATCCAGGGGTTGGACAGTACAGTAGATCCATGTCTCTGGGGCTCAGTGCTTCACTGGAATCATAGTCACTGTCAGTGGGGAGGAAAACCTCAGAGCAGCATTCATCATCCGAGCAAAACTGAGAATCTGCAAGAGACATGAGAAAACTTAAAGCAAATTCGTCAGGGCACCCACTGGATTGACACTCACTGGATTGACACTCACTGGATTAACACCCACTGGATCAACACCCACTGGATTGACACTCACTGGATCAACACCCACTGGATTATCACCCACTGGATTATCACCCACTGGAGTATCACCCACTGGAGTATCACCCACTGGATTATCACCCACTGGATTATCACCCACTGGATTATCACTCACTGGATTATCACCCACTGGATTAACACTCACTGGATTAGAACCCACTGGATTAGAACCCACTGAGTTAACACCCATGTGATTAACATCCACTGCATTAACACCCACTGGATTAACACCCACTGGATTAACACCGACCGGATTAACACCCACTGGAATGGAACCCACTGGATTAACACCCACTGGATTAACACCCACTGGATTAACACCCACTGGATTATCACCCACTGGATTAACACTCACTGGATTAACACCCACTGGATTAACACCCACTGGATTACCACTGATTTAGATATAGAGAAAATGGTGCAAAGATGCAGAGACAGTTTAGTCATTTTATTGATTCACATCCCTAATTATATGGGAACTAATATAAAAATCTTTAAACGTTGATGTTGTGGTGGAATTTGCCACAGTTATTCTGGGGTCAAAAACAAAACATGCTGAATAAACTCAGCAGGTCTGGCAGTGTGTGTGGAGAGAGAAACAGAGGAGATGGGGTGGATGCTCCGCTGTCGGGATTCTCCACTGGCGGGATTCTCTCCTGTCGGGATTCTCTCCTGTCGGGATTCTCTGCTGTCGGGATTCTCCCCTGTCGGGATACTCCGCTGTCGGAATCTCCGCTGTCGGGATTCCCCGCTGTCGGGATTCCCCGCTGTCGGGATTCTCCGCTGTCGGGATTCCCCGCTGTCGGGATTCCCCTCTGTCGGGATTCTCCGCTGTCGGGATTCTCCGCTGTCGGGTTTCCCCGCTGTCGGGATTCCCCGTTGTCGGGATTCCCCGCTGCCGGAATCTCCGCTGTCGGGATTCTCCCCTGTCGGGATTCTCCCCTGTCGGGATTCCCCCCTGTCGGGATTCTCTCCTGTCGGGATTCCCCGCTGTCGGGATTCTCTCCTGTCGGGATTCTCTCCTGTCGGGATTCCCCACTGTCGGGATTCCCGCTGTCGGGATTCCCCGCTGCCGGGATTCTCTCCTGTCGGGATTCCCCGCTGCCGGGATTCTCCGCTGTCCGGATTCTCCGCTGTCGGGATTCCCCGCTGTCGGGATTCTCTCCTGTCGGGATTCCCCGCTGCCGGGATTCTCTCCTGTCGGGATTCTCTCCTGTCGGGATTCCTCGCTGTCGGGATTCTCTCCTGTCGGGATTCTCTCCTGTCGGGATTCTCTCCTGTCGGGATTCCTCGCTGTCGGGATTCTCCGCTGCCGGGATTCTCTCCTGTCGGGATTCCCCGCTGCCGGGATTCTCCGCTGTCGGGATTCCTCGCTGTCGGGATTCTCTCCTGTCGGGATTCTCTCCTGTCGGGATTCCTCGCTGTCGGGATTCCCCGCTGTCGGGATTCTCCGCTGCCGGGATTCTCTCCTGTCGGGATTCCCCACTGCCGGGATTCTCCGCTGTCGGGATTCTCCGCTGTCGGGATTCTCTCCTGTCGGGATTCTCCGCTGCCGGGATTCTCCGCTGCCGGGATTCTCCGCTGTCGGGTTTCCCCACTGTCGGGATTCTCCCCTGTCGGGATTCTCTCCTGTCGGGATTCCCCGCTGTCGGGATTCTCCCCTGTCGGGATTCTCCGCTGTCGGGATTCCCCGCTGTCGGGATTCTCTCCTGTCGGGATTCTCTCCTGTCGGGATTCTCCGCTGTCGGAATTCTCTCCTGTCGGGATTCCCCACTGCCGGGATTCTCCGCTGTCGGGATTCTCTGCTGTCGGGATTCTCTCCTGTCGGGATTCTCCGCTGCCGGGATTCTCCGCTGTCGGGTTTCCCCGCTGTCGGGATTCTCCCCTGTCGGGATTCTCCCCTGTCGGGATTCTCTGCTGTCGGGATTCCCCGCTGTCGGGATTCTCCCCTGTCGGGATTCTCCGCTGTCGGGATTCCCCGCTGTCGGGATTCTCTCCTGTCGGGATTCTCTCCTGTCGGGATTCTCCGCTGTCGGAATTCTCTCCTGTCGGGATTCCCCGCTGTCGGGATTCTCTCCTGTCGGGATTCTCCGCTGTCGGGATTCTCTCCTGTCGGGGTTCCCCGCTGTCGGGATTCTCCCCTGTCGGGATTCTCCGCTGTCGGGATTCTCCACTGTCGGGATTGTCCCCTGTCGGGGTTCTCCCCTGTCGGGATTCTCTCCTGTCGGGATTGTCCCCTGTCGGGATTCTCCCCTGTCGGGATTCTCCCCTGTCGGGATTCTCTCCTGCCGGGATTCTCTCCTGTCGGGATTCTCTCCTGTCGGGATTCCCCGCTGTCGGGATTCTCTCCTGTCGGGAATCCCCACTGTCGGGATTCTCCGCTGTCGGGATTCCCCGCTGTCGGGATTCTCTCCTGTCGGGATTCTCTCCTGTCGGGATTCTCCCCTGTCGGGATTCCCCGCTGTCGGGATTCTCTCCTGTCGGGATTCCCCGCTGTCGGGATTCTCTCCTGTCGGGATTCCCCGCTGTCGGGATTCTCTCCTGTCGGGATTCTCCGCTGTCGGGATTCTCCGCTGTCGGGATTCTCCCCTGTCGGGATTCTCTCCTGTCGGGATTCTCTCCTGTCGGGATTCCCCGCTGTCGGGATTCTCCGCTGTCGGGATTCTCTCCTGTCGGGATTCCCCTCTGTCGGGATTCTCCGCTGTCGGGATTCTCTCCTGTCGGGATTCTCCGCTGTCGGGATTCTCTCCTGTCGGGATTCTCTCCTGTCGGGAATCCCCGCTGTCGGGATTCTCCGCTGTCGGGATTCTCCGCTGTCGGGATTCTCTCCTGTCGGGATTCTCTCCTGTCGGGAATCCCCGCTGTTGGGATTCCCCGCTGTCGGGATTCTCTCCTGTCGGGATTCCCCGCTGTCGGGATTCTCCGCTGTCGGGATTCCCCGCTGTCGGGATTCCCCGCTGTCGGGATTCTCTCCTGTCGGGAATCCCCGCTGTCGGGATTCTCTCCTGTCGGGATTCTCCGCTGTCGGGATTCTCCCCTGTCGGGATTCTCCGCTGTCGGGATTCCCCGCTGTCGGGATTCCCCGCTGTCGGGATTCTCCGCTGTCGGGATTCCCCGCTGTCGGGATTCTCTCCTGTCGGGATTCTCCGCTGTCGGGATTCCCCGCTGTCGGGATTCCCCGCTGTCGGGATTCTCCGCTGTCGGGATTCCCCGCTGTCGGGATTCTCTCCTGTCGGGATTCTCCGCTGTCGGGATTCCCCGCTGTCGGGATTCTCTCCTGTCCGGATTCTCCGTTGCATCGGCAGCTCGTGGGTTTCCCTACGGTGTGGGGCTGCCCACAACGGGAAACCTCATTGAGCTGCTGGTGAGACGGTGAATCCCACCCACTGTCTCAAGATCATTTGAATCTACTTCAGAGTTGAGGAGGGGCAGAAATGTGATGGGTTAGAGTAGGAATGAGAGCAGGACGGTGAGTTGCAATGCCAGCGACAGGAAGGTCTGGGTCCTGCTGTGCACAGAGCGGAGATGTTCCGCAAAGCGGTCTCTCAGTCTGAGTGTCGTCTCCCCAGTGTCGAGGAGACGCACTGGGAACAGCAAATACAGTGGACCAAATTGGAGGAAGTGCAAATGAAACACTGCTTAACCTGAAAGGAGAGATTGGGACTTTGAAGATGAGGTGGAGGAGGTCCAGGGGGAGATGTTATACCTTCTGCGATTGCAGAGCAAGGTGCCGTGGGAAGGGGATGAGGAGTTGGGGCAATGGAGGAGTGGTCACGGACGGAGTGGTCCCTGCGGAATGCTGACCTGGGAAGTGAGGGGAGATGTGTTTGGTGGTGGCATCATGCTGGAGTTTACAGAAATGGTGGATGATGACCCTTTGAATGTGGAGGCTGCTGGGGTGAAAGGTGAGGATGGGGGGGGGAACCCTATTCTGGTTATGGTTTGCCTTTCCTGGCATGTTACAGCCTTCTGGACTCAACAGTGACCTCAAAAGCTTTAGACTTTGAACCTTGTCCTCCGTCTGGACCCCTTTTTTGTTTGTCCTGTGGGTGGCACGGTAGCACAGTGGTTAGCACTGTTCTTTCACAGCTCCAGGGTCCCAGGTTCAATTCCTGGCTTGGGGTCACTGTCTATGCGGAGCCTGCACGTTCTCCCCGTGTCTGTCTGGGTTTCCTCCGGGTGCTCCGGTTTCCTCCCACAGTCCCGAAAGACATGCTGTCAGGTGAATTGGACATTCTGAATTCTCCCTCTGTGTATCCAAACAGGCGCCGGAATGTGGCGACTAGGGGATTTTCACAGTAACGTCCTTGCAGTGTTAATGTAAGCCTACTTGTGACAATAATAAAGATTATCAATGCAAATCCTCTCCCCCACTGGGTCAGCTGTCACTTATTCTTCAGTGTTGCTTTCACTGAGCACTGAGCTTTCTTCTCCTCTAACACGTTCTGTTTTCCTTCCTTTATGCCACTTTCAGCACCTTCTTTAGTCCTTAATGGCACCGTTAACACTCCTTTTGTCTTGTGTCGTGACATCTTTGTCAATCTTTCCTTAGTTCTGACCTATCTCCACCCCTCTCTCCAATTATAAAATCTGTTCCATTTCTATTGCTCTTCAACTCTGAAGAAGAGTCATGAGGACTCAAAATGCCAACTCTGTTTCGCTCTCCACAGACGCTGCCGGACCTGCTGAGTTTATCCAGCACTTTATCTTATTGTTTCAGGTTTTCAGCAACTGTAGAATGTTGCTTTGATTCTGAGCTTCATGCAGCTGGATCCTGATGTTGGATTTGGTTAGGGAGAGTGTATCCTGCCCAGCACATTAAATTTAGAAAGGAATGTTTATAAAATTATATTTCTTATCAAATAAAGAAGGTTATTGATCATCAAATGGAGCATTTCAGGACACAGAATCACATTGAGAGGTTGAATAGAGATTGTCCTTGGAGTTTGGTGAATCAGTGATGATAAATATCCACTGGATATCATCACTGGCAGAATGTCGTGGGGAATATGAAGATATGTTTTCAGACGGGGGGTGGGTGGAATTAGAACATTATTAGGAAGATGGCTGAACACCAATTAAAAGGGAACTGGGTAAGGATTCAAAATGAAATTATTAAAGGATTTGGGAAAGCACGGTGGGAATGGGATTGGAATCGAAGATCCAAGTTGGAGTTAGCTCTGGGGGAGGTGTAATGGCCTGAATGATCTTCGCTGTGCTGTAGTGAGTCAGTGATTTTGCAATCCATACCCGTTCCCCATCAGATTGATTAGGTAAGCAAATGATTTCCATTTTCCTCACCGCTTACGGCATTTCTCCTTGGATTTTCTGGTGAGGGTAATGGGGAAAGCAGGTAGTCCATATGGGACGAAGTGGAATCATTCTTCCCCTGAGGAGATTCCACACAGGAACTGATGAACCATGTGATTGGGAGGCCCCCGGAGGGATGTTTGTAGCGGGCATATTGCAATACATCCATAATCCACCGAGTCTCTCTCCAAATTACATCCAGCTGCTACAGGAGAAAGAATAGAAAAAGTCATATAGAAACCTGCAAGCTGGCCTGCACCACACACTCGCCTGTACCACACACTCGCCTGTACCACACACTCGCCTGTACCACACACTCGCCTGTACCACACACTCGCCTGTACCACACACTCGCCTGTACCACACACTCGCCTGTACCACACACTCGCCTGTACCACACACTCGCCTGTACCACACACTCGCCTGCACCACACACTCGCCTGCACCACACACTCGCCTGTACCACACACTCGCCTGCACCACACACTCGCCTGCACCACACACTCGCCTGCACCACACACTCGCCTGCACCACACACTCGCCTGCACCACACACTCGCCTGCACCACACACTCGCCTGCACCACACACTCGCCTGCACCACACACTCGCCTGTACCACACACTCGCCTGCACCACACACTCGCCTCTACCACACAATCTGTACCACACATACACTCGCCTGTACCACACATACACTCGCCTGTACCACACATACACTCGCCTGTACCACACATACACTCGCCTGTACCACACATACACTCGCCTGTACCACACATGCACTCGCCTGTACCACACATACACTCGCCTGTACCACACATACACTCGCCTGTACCACACATACACTCGCCTGTACCACACATACACTCGCCTGTACCACACATACACTCGCCTGTACCACACATACACTCGCCTGTACCACACATGCACTCGCCTGTACCACACATACACTCGCCTGTACCACACATACACTCGCCTGTACCACACACTCGCCTGTACCACGCACTCGTCTGTACCATGCACTCGTCTGTACCACACACTCGCCTGTACCACACACTCGCCTGTACCACACACTCGCCTGCACCACACACTCGCCTGCACCACACACTCGCCTGCACCACACACACACTCGCCTGCACCACACACACACTCGCCTGTACCACACACTCGCCTGCACCACACACTCGCCTGCACCACACACTCGCCTGCACCACACACTCGCCTGCACCACACACTCGCCTGCACCACACACTCGCCTGCACCACACACTCGCCTGCACCACACACTCGCCTGTACCACACACTCGCCTGCACCACACACTCGCCTGTACCACACACTCGCCTGCACCACACACTCGCCTGCACCACACACTCGCCTGCACCACACACTCGCCTGCACCACACACTCGCCTGCACCACACACTCGCCTGTACCACACACTCGCCTGTACCACACACTCGCCTGCACCACACACTCGCCTGCACCACACACTCGCCTGCACCACACACTCGCCTGCACCACACACTCGCCTGCACCACACACTCGCCTGTACCACACACTCGCCTGCACCACACACTCGCCTGCACCACACACTCGCCTGCACCACACACTCGCCTGTACCACACACTCGCCTGTACCACACACTCGCCTGTACCACACACTCGCCTGCACCACACACTCGCCTGCACCACACACTCGCCTGCACCACACACTCGCCTGCACCACACACTCGCCTGCACCACACACTCGCCTGCACCACACACTCGCCTGCACCACACACTCGCCTGCACCACACACTCGCCTGCACCACACACTCGCCTGCACCACACACTCGCCTGCACCACACACTCGCCTGCACCACACACTCGCCTGCACCACACACTCGCCTGTACCACACACTCGCCTCTACCACACAATCTGTACCACACATACACTCGCCTGTACCACACATACACTCGCCTGTACCACACATACACTCGCCTGTACCACACATACACTCGCCTGTACCACACATGCACTCGCCTGTACCACACATGCACTCGCCTGTACCACACATACACTCGCCTGTACCACACATACACTCGCCTGTACCACACATACACTCGCCTGTACCACACATGCACTCGCCTGTACCACGCACTCGTCTGTACCACGCACTCGTCTGTACCATGCACTCGTCTGTACCACACACTCGCCTGTACCACACACTCGCCTGTACCACACACTCGCCTGTACCACACACTCGCCTGCACCACACACTCGCCTGCACCACACACTCGCCTGCACCACACACTCGCCTGCACCACACACTCGCCTGCACCACACACTCGCCTGCACCACACACTCGCCTGCACCACACACTCACCTGCACCACACACTCACCTGTACCACACACTCACCTGCACCACACACTCGCCTGCACCACACACTCGCCTGTACCACACAATCTGTACCACACATACACTCGCCTGTACCACACACTCGCCTGTACCACACACTCGCCTGTACCACACACTCGCCTGCACCACACACTCGCCTGCACCACACACTCGCCTGCACCACACACTCGCCTGCACCACACACTCGCCTGTACCACACACTCGCCTGTACCACACACTAGCCTGTACCACACATGCACTCGCCTGTACCACACATGCACTCGCCTGTACCACACACTCACCTGTACCACACACTCACCTGCACCACACACTCGCCTGCACCACACACTCACCTGTACCACACACTCGCCTGCACCACACACTCGCCTGCACCACATACTCGCCTGCACCACACACTCGCCTGCACCACACACTCGCCTGCACCACACACTCGCCTGTACCACACACTCGCCTGCACCACACACTCGCCTGCACCACACACTCGCCTGCACCACATACTCGCCTGCACCACACACTCGCCTGCACCACACACTCGCCTGCACCACACACTCGCCTGCACCACACACTCGCCTGTACCACACACTCGCCTGTACCACACAATCTGTACCACACATGCACTCGCCTGTACCACACATACACTCGCCTGTACCACACATACACTCGCCTGTACCACACATACACTCGCCTGTACCACACATACACTCGCCTGTACCACACATACACTCGCCTGTACCACACATACACTCGCCTGTACCACACATGCACTCGCCTGTACCACACATGCACTCGCCTGTACCACACATGCACTCGCCTGTACCACGCACTCGCCTGTACCACGCACTCGCCTGTACCACACACTCGCCTGCACCACACACTCGCCTGCACCACACACTCGCCTGCACCACACACTCGCCTGCACCACACACTCGCCTGCACCACACACTCGCCTGTACCACACACACACTCGCCTGCACCACACACTCGCCTGCACCACACACTCGCCTGCACCACACACTCGCCTGTACCACACACTCGCCTGCACCACACACTCGCCTGTACCACACACTCGCCTGTACCACACACTCGCCTGCACCACACACTCGCCTGTACCACACACTCGCCTGTACCACACACTCGCCTGTACCACACAATCTGTACCACACATACACTCGCTGTACCACACATACACTCGCCTGTACCACACACTCGCCTGTACCACACAATCTGTACCACACATACACTCGCCTGTACCACACATACACTCGCCTGTACCACACATACACTCGCCTGTACCACACATGCACTCGCCTGTACCACCATACACTCGCCTGTACCACACATACACTCGCCTGTACCACACATACACTCGCCTGTACCACACATACACTCGCCTGTACCACACATGCACTCGCCTGTACCACACATACACTCGCCTGTACCACACATACACTCGCCTGTACCACACATACACTCGCCTGTACCACACATGCACTCGCCTGTACCACACATGCACTCGCCTGTACCACACATACACTCGCCTGTACACCATACACTCGCCTGTACCACACATACACTCGCCTGTACCACACATGCACTCGCCTGTACCACGCACTCGTCTGTACCACGCACGTCTGTACCATGCACTCGTCTGTACCACGCACTCGTCTGTACCACACACTCGCCTGTACCACACACTCGCCTGTACCACACACTCGCCTGCACCACACACTCGCCTGCACCACACACTCGCCTGCACCACACACTCGCCTGCACCACACACTCGCCTGTACCACACACACACTCACCTGTACCACACACTCGCCTGCACCACACACTCGCCTGCACCACACACTCGCCTGCACCACACACTCGCCTGCACCACACACTCGCCTGCACCACACACTCGCCTGCACCACACACTCGCCTCTACCACACAATCTGTACCACACATGCACTCGCCTGTACCACACATACACTCGCCTGTACCACACATACACTCGCCTGTACCACACATACACTCGCCTGTACCACACATACACTCGCCTGTACCACACATGCACTCGCCTGTACCACACATGCACTCGCCTGTACCACACATGCACTCGCCTGTACCACGCACTCGTCTGTACCACACACTCGCCTGCACCACACACTCGCCTGCACCACACACTCGCCTGCACCACACACTCGCCTGCACCACACACTCGCCTGCACCACACACTCGCCTGCACCACACACTCACCTGAACCACACACTCGCCTGCACCACACTCGCCTGTACCACACACTCGCCTGTACCACACACTCGCCTGCACCACACACTCGCCTGCACCACACACTCGCCTGCACCACACACTCGCCTGTACCACACACTCGCCTGTACCACACACTCGCCTGTACCACACAATCTGTACCACACATACACTCGCCTGTACCACACATACACTCGCCTGTACCACACATACACTCGCCTGTACCACACATGCACTCGCCTGTACCACACATACACTCGCCTGTACCACACATACACTCGCCTGTACCACACATACACTCGCCTGTACCACACATACACTCGCCTGTACCACACATGCACTCGCCTGTACCACACATGCACTCGCCTGTACCACACATGCACTCGCCTGTACCACGCACTCGTCTGTACCACGCACTCGTCTGTACCACGCACTCGTCTGTACCACGCACTCGTCTGTACCACGCACACGTCTGTACCACACACACGCCTGTACCACACACTCGCCTGTACCACACACTCGCCTGTACCACACACTCGCCTGTACCACACACTCGCCTGTACCACACACTCGCCTGCACCACACACTCGCCTGTACCACACACTCGCCTGCACCACACACACACTCGCCTGTACCACACACACACTCGCCTGCACCACACACTCGCCTGTACCACACACTCGCCTGTACCACGCACTCGCCTGTACCACGCACTCGCCTGTACCACGCACTCGTCTGTACCATGCACTCGTCTGTACCACGCACTCGTCTGTACCACACACTTGCCTGTACCACACACTCGCCTGTACCACACACTCGCCTGTACCACACACTCGCCTGCACCACACACTCGCCTGCACCACACACTCGCCTGCACCACACACTCGCCTGCACCACACACTCGCCTGCACCACACACTCGCCTGCACCACACACTCGCCTGCACCACACACTCGCCTGCACCACACACTCGCCTGCACCACACACTCGCCTGTACCACACACTCGCCTGTACCACACACACACTCGCCTGTACCACACACACACTCGCCTGTACCACACACTCGCCTGCACCACACACTCGCCTGCACCACACACTCGCCTGTACCACACACTCGCCTGCACCACACACTCGCCTGCACCACACACTCGCCTGTACCACACACTCGCCTCTACCACACACTCGCCTGTACCACACACTCGCCTGCACCACACACTCGCCTGTACCACACACTCGCCTGTACCACACACACACTCGCCTGTACCACACACACACTCGCCTGTACCACACACTCGCCTGCACCACACACTCGCCTGCACCACACACTCGCCTGCACCACACACTCGCCTGTACCACACACTCGCCTGTACCACACACTCGCCTGCACCACACACTCGCCTGCACCACACACTCGCCTGTACCACACACTCGCCTGCACCACACACTCGCCTGCACCACACACTCGCCTGTACCACACACACACACTCGCCTGTACCACACACTCGCCTATACCACACACTCGCCTGCACCACACACTCGCCTGCACCACACACTCGCCTGCACCACACACTCGCCTGCACCACACACTCGCCTGCACCACACACTCGCCTGTACCACACAATCTGTACCACACATACACTCGCCTGTACCACACATACACTCGCCTGTACCACACATACACTCGCCTGTACCACACATACGCTCGCCTGTACCACACACTCGTCTGTACCACACACTCACCTGTACCATACACTGGCCTGTACCATGCACTCGTCTGTACCACGCACTCGTCTGTACAACACACACGCCTGTACCACACACTCGCCTGTACCACACATACACTCGCCTGTACCACACATACACTCGCCTGTACCACACATACACTCGCCTGTACCACACATACACTCGCCTGTACCACACATGCACTCGCCTGTACCACACATGCACTCGCCTGTACCACACATGCACTCGCCTGTACCACGCACTCGTCTGTACCACGCACTCGTCTGTACCACGCACTCGTCTGTACCACGCACTCGTCTGTACCACGCACTCGTCTGTACCACGCACTTGTCTGTACCACACACACGCCTGTACCACACACTCGCCTGTACCACACACTCGCCTGTACCACACACTCGCCTGTACCACACACTCGCCTGTACCACACACTCGCCTGCACCACACACTCGCCTGCACCACACACTCGCCTGCACCACACACTCGCCTGCACCACACACTCGCCTGCACCACACACACACTCGCCTGTACCACACACTCGCCTGCACCACACACTCGCCTGCACCACACACTCGCCTGCACCACACACTCGCCTGCACCACACACACACTCGCCTGTACCACACACTCGCCTGCACCACACACTCGCCTGCACCACACACTCGCCTGCACCACACACACACTCGCCTGCACCACACACACACTCGCCTGTACCACACACTCGCCTGTACCACACACTCGCCTGTACCACACACTCGCCTGCACCACACACTCGCCTGCACCACACACTCGCCTGCACCACACACTCGCCTGCACCACACACTCGCCTGTACCACACACTCGCCTGTACCACACACTCGCCTGCACCACACACTCGCCTGCACCACACACTCACCTGCACCACACACTCGCCTGTACCACACACACACACTCGCCTGTACCACACACTCGCCTGCACCACACACTCGCCTGCACCACACACTCGCCTGCACCACACACTCGCCTGCACCACACACTCGCCTGCACCACACACTCGCCTGTACCACACACTCGCCTGTACCACACACTCGCCTGCACCACACACTCGCCTGTACCACACACTCGCCTGCACCACACACTCGCCTGCACCACACACTCGCCTGCACCACACACTCGCCTGTACCACACACTCGCCTGTACCACACACTCGCCTGCACCACACACTCGCCTGCACCACACACTCGCCTGTACCACACACACACTCGCCTGCACCACACACTCGCCTGCACCACACACTCGCCTGCACCACACACTCGCCTGCACCACACACTCGCCTATACCACACACTCGCCTGCACCACACACTCGCCTGTACCACACACTCGCCTGCACCACACACTCGCCTGCACCACACACTCGCCTGTACCACACACTCGCCTGCACCACACACTCGCCTATACCACACACTCGCCTGCACCACACACTCGCCTGTACCACACACTCGCCTGCACCACACACTCGCCTGTACCACACATACACTCGCCTGCACCACACACTCGCCTGCACCACACACACACTCGCCTGTACCACACACACACTCGCCTGTACCACACACTCGCCTGCACCACACACTCGCCTGTACCACACACTCGCCTGCACCACACACTCGCCTGTACCACACACTCGCCTGTACCACACACTCGCCTGCACCACACACTCGCCTGTACCACACACACACTCGCCTGTACCACACACTCGCCTGCACCACACACTCGCCTGCACCACACACTCGCCTGTACCACACATACACTCGCCTGTACCACACATACACTCGCCTGTACCACACATACACTCGCCTGTACCACACATGCACTCGCCTGTACCACACATGCACTCGCCTGTACCACACATACACTCGCCTGTACCACCATACACTCGCTGTACCACACATACACTCGCCTGTACCACACATACACTCGCCTGTACCACACATCACTCGCCTGTACCACACATACACTCGCCTGTACCACACATACACTCGCCGTACCACATCACTCGCCTGTACCACACATCACTAGCCTTACCACACATACACACGCCTGTACCACACATGCACTCGCCTGTACACACATGCACTCGCCTGTAACACATGCACTCGCCTGTACCACACATGCACTCGCCTGTACCACGCACTCGTCTGTACCACGCACTCGTCTGTACCATGCACTCGTCTGTACCACACACTCGCCTGTACCACACACTCGCCTGCACCACACACTCGCCTGCACCACACACTCACCTGCACCACACACTCACCTGCACCACACACTCGCCTGTACCACACACTCGCCTGTACCACACACTCGCCTGCACCACACACTCGCCTGTACCACACACTCGCCTGTACCACACACTCGCCTGCACCACACACTCGCCTGCACCACACACTCGCCTGCACCACACACTCGCCTGTACCACACACTCGCCTGTACCACACACTCGCCTGCACCACACACTCGCCTGCACCACACACTCGCCTGCACCACACACTCGCCTGCACCACACACTCGCCTGTACCACACACTCGCCTGTACCACACACTCGCCTGCACCACACACTCGCCTGCACCACACACTCACCTGTACCACACACACACTCGCCTGCACCACACACTCGCCTGTACCACACACACACTCGCCTGCACCACACACTCGCCTGTACCACACACTCGCCTGTACCACACACTCGCCTGCACCACACACTCGCCTGCACCACACACTCGCCTGCACCACACACTCGCCTGTACCACACACTCGCCTGTACCACACACACACTCGCCTGTACCACACACACACTCGCCTGTACCACACACTCGCCTGCACCACACACTCGCCTGTACCACACACTCGCCTGCACCACACACTCGCCTGCACCACACACTCGCCTGCACCACACACTCGCCTGCACCACACACTCGCCTGCACCACACACTCGCCTGCACCACACACTCGCCTGCACCACACACACACTCGCCTGTACCACACACTCGCCTGCACCACACACTCGCCTGCACCACACACTCGCCTGAACCACACACTCGCCTGCACCACACACTCGCCTGTACCACACACTCGCCTGCACCACACACTCGCCTGCACCACACACTCGCCTGCACCACACACTCGCCTGCACCACACACTCGCCTGTACCACACACTCGCCTGTACCACACAATCTGTACCACACATACACTCGCCTGTACCACACATACACTCGCCTGTACCACACACTCGCCTGTACCACACAATCTGTACCACACATACACTCGCCTGTACCACACATACACTCGCCTGTACCACACATACACTCGCCTGTACCACACATGCACTCGCCTGTACCACACATACACTCGCCTGTACCACACATGCACTCGCCTGTACCACACATACACTCGCCTGTACCACACATACACTCGCCTGTACCACACATACACTCGCCTGTACCACACATACACTCGCCTGTACCACACATACACTCGCCTGTACCACACATGCACTCGCCTGTACCACACATGCACTCGCCTGTACCACACATGCACTCGCCTGTACCACGCACTCGCCTGTACCACGCACTCGTCTGTACCATGCACTCGTCTGTACCACGCACTCGTCTGTACCACGCACTCGCCTGTACCACACACTCGCCTGCACCACACACTCGCCTGCACCACACACTCGCCTGCACCACACACTCGCCTGCACCACACACTCGCCTGTACCACACACTCGCCTCTACCACACACTCGCCTGTACCACACACTCGCCTGCACCACACACTCACCTGTACCACACACTCGCCTGTACCACACACACACTCGCCTGTACCACACACACACTCGCCTGTACCACACACTCGCCTGCACCACACACTCGCCTGCACCACACACTCGCCTGTACCACACACTCGCCTGTACCACACACTCGCCTGCACCACACACTCGCCTGCACCACACACTCACCTGTACCACACACTCGCCTGCACCACACACTCGCCTGCACCACACACTCGCCTGCACCACACACTCGCCTGTACCACACACACACACTCGCCTGTACCACACACTCGCCTATACCACACACTCGCCTGCACCACACACTCGCCTGCACCACACACTCGCCTGCACCACACACTCGCCTGCACCACACACTCGCCTGCACCACACACTCGCCTGTACCACACAATCTGTACCACACATACACTCGCCTGTACCACACATACGCTCGCCTGTACCACACACTCGTCTGTACCACACACTCACCTGTACCATACACTGGCCTGTACCATGCACTCGTCTGTACCACGCACTCGTCTGTACAACACACACGCCTGTACCACACATACACTCGCCTGTACCACACATACACTCGCCTGTACCACACATACACTCGCCTGTACCACACATACACTCGCCTGTACCACACATGCACTCGCCTGTACCACACATGCACTCGCCTGTACCACACATGCACTCGCCTGTACCACGCACTCGTCTGTACCACGCACTCGTCTGTACCACGCACTCGTCTGTACCACGCACTCGTCTGTACCACGCACTCGTCTGTACCACGCACTCGTCTGTACCACGCACACGCCTGTACCACACACTCGCCTGTACCACACACTCGCCTGTACCACACACTCGCCTGTACCACACACTCGCCTGTACCACACACTCGCCTGCACCACACACTCGCCTGCACCACACACTCGCCTGCACCACACACTCGCCTGCACCACACACTCGCCTGCACCACACACTCGCCTGCACCACACACACACTCGCCTGCACCACACACACACTCGCCTGTACCACACACTCGCCTGTACCACACACTCGCCTGTACCACACACTCGCTTGCACCACACACTCGCCTGCACCACACACCGCCTGCACCACACACTCGCCTGCACCACACACTCGCCTGCACCACACACTCGCCTGCACACACACACTCGCCTGCACCACACACTCGCCTGTACCACACACTCGCCTCTACCACACACTCGCCTGTACCACACACTCGCCTGCACCACACACTCGCCTGTACCACACACTCGCCTGTACCACACACTCGCCTGCACCACACACTCGCCTGCACCACACACTCGCCTGTACCACACACTCGCCTATACCACACACTCGCCTGCACCACACACTCGCCTATACCACACACTCGCCTGCACCACACACTCGCCTGTACCCACACACTCGCCTGCACCACACACTCGCCTGTACCACACACTCGCCTGTACCCACACTCGCCTGCACCACACACTCGCCTGTACCACACACACTCGCCTGTCACCACACACTCGCCTGCACCACACACTCGCCTGTACCACACACACTCGCCTGTACCACACACACTCGCCTGTACCACACACTCGCCTGCACCACACACTCGCCTGTACA
>NC_052163.1:940684-965690 GCF_902713615.1 Scyliorhinus canicula | reverse complement strand
CACACCCCTGCCCCACCCCCTGCCCCACCCCCCCGCCCCCACCCCCCCTGCCCCACCCCGTCTGCGTCTGCCCCACCCCCACCGCGTCTGCCCCACCCGTCTGCGTCTTCCCCACCCCGTCTGCGTCTGCCCCTGCCCCACCCCCCTGCCCCACCCCGTCTGCCCCACCCCCCTGCCCCACCCCCCTGCCCCACCCCCCCTGCCCCACCCCCCTGCCCCACGCGGTGCTAAAATTACAACATTACCATCTCAGCGTGATCCTCAAATGTGATGAGGGGCTGCACTTGGCTGATGCCCAATCCAGAGCCTTCCTACCCACGACCGAGCAGGCAAGTCAGAAGACACCAGTATCACAATAGAGGTGCTGTGGTCTTGTTGAATCCACTCAAACAGGACCTGTAGGCGGACATCACGAGAGGCTGACCTGAGACCTCAGGAAGGTTTCCCACAAGCTCCGTACATTCTTCACCATCGGAGTTGAGCTGACTATAATCCTGTGTGGCCAGCGAGGTACTACACCCAACAACTTCACCAAGGAAGCCCTGGTTTGGAAGAAACCAGGTACAGGGTCTCGGAATCACTACGCTGGCCCTCCATCTACGCTGACATGGAGAGGGCAGTTTCCAGATGTGCACCATGCAATGCACACAAACCACATCGAGCAAAGGAACAGCTGGATTTACACCAGGTGCCGGACCTCCCACGTCATTCACAACAGCCGACACCTTTGAACGGAATGGTAAACGACATTTAGTCTTGCCGATTCGTACTGCTGGTGGTTTGAACTTGACTATTTGCCAGACGTGAAGTGTGAAACTATCATCATCAAGCTGAAGAGACACCGCACCACACAGCCTCCCTCAGAGACTCGTGACAGACGGCGTCGCCAATGCATCTCCACTGAATTCCAAAACTTTGCGCACACTTTGGACTTTGACCATATCACAAGCAGCCCCCCCCCCCCGACAGAACGGGTGGTATTGGATTGGATTGGATTTGTTTATTGTCACGTGTACCGAGGTACAGTGAAAAGTATTTTTCTGCAAGCAGCTCAACAGATCATTCAGTACATGGGAAGAAAAGGGAATTAAACAGAATTCAAGAAAATACATGAGAATACATAATAGGGCAACACAATATATACAATGTAACTACATAAGCATTGGCATCGGATGAAGCAGACACGGGTGTAGTGTTAATGAGGACAGTCCATAAGAGGGTCATTTAGGAGTCTGGTGACAGTGGGGAAGAAGCTGTTTTTGAGTCTGTTCGTCCGTGTTCTCAGACTTCTGAATCTCCTGCCCGATGGAAGAAGTTGGAAGAGTGAGTAAGCCGGGTGGGAGGGATCCTTGATTATGCTGCCTGCTTTCCCCCGGCAGCGGGAGGTGTAGATGGAATCAATGGATGGGAGGCAGGTTCGTGTGATGGACTGGGCGGTGTTCATGACTCTCTGAAGTTCCTTGCGGTCCTGGGCCGAGCAGTTGCCATACCAGGCTGTGATGCAGCCCGATAGGATGCTTTCTTTGGTGCATCTGTAAAAGTTGGTTCGGGTTAATGTGGACATGTCGAATTTCCTTAGTTTCCTGAGGAAGTATAGGCGGTGTTGTGCTTTCTTGGTGATAGCGTCGACGTGGGTGGACCAGGATAGATTTTTGGTGATGTGCACCCCTAGCAATTTGAAACTGCTAACCATCTCCACCTCGGCCCCGTTGATGCTGACAGGGGTGTGTACAGTACTTTGCTTCCTGAAGTCAATGACCAGCTCTTTAGTTTTGCTGGCATTGAGGGAGAGATTGTTGTTGTTACACCACTCCACCAGGTTCTCTATCTCCCTCCTGTATTCGGACTCGTCGTTATTCGAGATCCGGCCCACTATGGTCGTATCGTCAGCAAACTTGTAGATGGAGTTGGAACCCAGTTTTGCCATGTAAGCTAAACATCATCCCCAAATCTATCAGATTACTGTTCTGCACCCCCTGCCTGTGAAATATGCCACAGAAGGGCGTGTCCTTGTCAGCACTGACTGTTCCCAGGCTCAGCAATATTAATAGTTCTTGATGGAGAAAAATTGGGGCTGTTACCCCTGAAGCAGGGAAGTCAAAAAGATGATATAATCAAAGTTTTTAATATGTGTTTTCTCTCTCTCTCTCCCTCCACAATCCAGGGCAGGAAATATGGGTGAATAAGCTGCAATGGCCAGGTCTGTCTGCGTTCTCCAGTCTCCGATGGAAACCAATGTACGGTTCACTGGGAGATACTGCTGCCTTCCACAAACAATACCGGAACTTTGCATTCTACTGGGTCCTGAAGGCTGGACATATGGTGAGTCAGTTCTCAACTCCCTGACCGTCTGAGAGACCACATCAACATTCCAGAACAAGTAGTTATGAGGTAAAGGGATTTGGGAACAGAAAGAACGCAAGCTTGCATTTAGATAGCACTAGCATGGTGGTTAGCATTAAATGCTTCACAGCTCCAGGGTCCCAGGTTCGGTTCCCGGCTGGGTCACTGTTTGTGCGGAGTCTGCACGTCCTCCCCGTGTATGCGTGGGTTTCCTCCGGGTGCTCCGGTTTCCTCCCACAGTCCAAAGATGTGTGGGTTAGGTGGATTGGCCATGCTAAATTGCCCGTAGTGTCCTAATAAAGGTAAGGTTAAGGGGGGGGTTGTTGGGTTACGGGTATAGGGTGGATACGTGGGTTTGAGTAGGGCGATCATTGCTCGGCACAACATTGAGGGCTGAAGGGCCTGTTCTGTGCTGTACTGTTCTATGATCTATGTCCACAGGATGTTCTCTGGCAATGAAATATCATTTTGTGCCACAACAGGTCTTTTTCAGATTGGCAGGCAGTGACCAGTGGGGTACGGCAGGGATCGGTGCTGGGACCCCAGCTAGTGGGGTACGGCAGGGATCGGTGCTGGGACCCCAGCTAGTGGGGTACGGCAGGGATCGGTGCTGGGACCCCAGCTAGTGGGGTACGGCAGGGATCGGTGCTGGGACCCCAGCTAGTGGGGTATGGCAGGGATCGGTGCTGGGACCCCAGCTAGTGGGGTACGGCAGGGATCGGTGCTGGGACCCCAGCTAGTGGGGTACGGCAGGGATCGGTGCTGGGGCCCCAGCTAGTGGGGTACGGCAGGGATCGGTGCTGGGACCCCAGCTAGTGGGGTACGGCAGGGATCGGTGCTGGGACCCCAGCTAGTGGGGTATCACAGGGATCGGTGCTGGGACCCCCAGCTAGTGGGGTACCGCAGGGATCGGTGCTGGGACCCCAGCTAGTGGGGTACGGCAGGGATCGGTGCTGGGACCCCAGCTAGTGGGGTACGGCAGGGATCGGTGCTGGGACCCCAGCTAGTGGGGTACAGCAGGGATCGGTGCTGGGACCCCAGCTAGTGGGGTACGGCAGGGATTGATACTGGGACCCCAGCTAGTGGGGTACGGCAGGGATCGGTGCTGGGACCCCAGCTAGTGGGGTACGGCAGGGATCGGTGCTGGGACCCCAGCTAGTGGGGTACGGCAGGGATCGGTGCTGGGTCCCCCAGCTAGTGGGGTACGGCAGGGATCGGTGCTGGGACCCCAGCTAGTGGGGTACCGCAGGGATCGGTGCTGGGACCCCAGCTATTCACTATATATATATCAATGATTTAGATTTGTGAGCCAAATGTAATATCGCCAGATCTGCAGATGACACAATGCTGGGTGGGAGGGTGAGCTGTGGGGAGGATGCAGAGATGCTTCAGCGGGATTTGGACAGGCTGAGTGAGTGGGTACATGCATGGCAGATACAGGATAATGTGGATAAATGTGAGGTTATTCACTTTGGTAGCAAAAACAAAAGGCAGACTATTATCTGAACGGCCATAAATTAGGAAAGCGAATGTGCAACGTGACCTGGGTGTCCTTGTACACCAGTCGCTGAAGGTAAGCATGCAGGTACAGCAGGCAGTAAAGAAGGCCAATGATATGTTGGCCTTCATTGCGAGAGGATTCGAGTACAGGAACAGGGATGTGTTGCTGCAATTGTACAGGGCCTTGGTGAGGCCTCACCTGGAGTATTGTGTGCAGTTTTGGTCTCCTTACCCGAGGAAGGATGTTCTTGCTCTCGAGGGAGAGCAGCGAAGGTTTACCAGACTGATTCCTGGGATGGTGGGACTGACGTACGAGGAGAGACTGAGTCGGTTAGGATTGTATTCGCTGGAGTTCAGAAGAATGAGGGGGGATCACATAGAACCTATAAAATTCCAACAGGACTGGACAGGGTAGCTGCAGGAAGGATGTTCCCGATGGTGGGTGTGTCCAGATCCAGGGGTCACAGTCTGAGGATACGGGGGAGACCTTTTAGGGCAGAGATGAGGAGACATTTCTTCACCCAGAGAGCAGTCGGCCTGTGGAATTCATTACCACAGGAAGGAGTTGAGGCCAAAACATTGTCTGGTTTCAAAAAGCAGTTAGATATAGCACTTAGGGTATCAATGGATATGGGGGGGTGGGGAGTGGGATTAGGCTGTAGAGTTAGATGGTCAGCCATGATAATAAATGGTGGAGCAAGCTGGAAGGGCCGAATGGTCAATATACTGATTGTGTTGATGGCCGCTTCCTGTATTCTAGTTTCTCTGCAAGACTGTCTTCTATCACGTGTGCCCTGTGTATGTATAAATTCTGTGAGCTTCAATGGACATCTTAAACTCTCCAACTTTGGGATATCCATTAGCGTACGTTCAGTGTTGTCAAAGGATGAACTGTGACCTCTCCACCATGAGCATGGCAGATTGCTCAGTGAGTAGCTAAATGAGTTAATCCCACCTCTCTCTCTCTCTCTCTCTCTCTCTCTCTCTCTCTCTCTCTCTCTCTCTCTCTCTCTCTCTCTCTCTCTGGTTCTCGAACAAAGCGTACGAGCAGGCAGCCATTGGAAACATTTATTCAAGCTGAGCCTGATCGTGGTTGTAGTGGAGCGTGCGAAACGTGCCACACTTGGGAAATACCTTTGTCTCCAAGCGAAGGTGACGCCATCTTGAAATTCTAAAGCTCTCAAATTCAGCAAAAGAGGACAAAGTATTTGATGAAGAGGGGTGGGAGCAGAGTGTACAAGGGAAACATTGCAGGGAGCTGACCTTCTATAAATATGCAAAGAGGAGAAGATTAGTAAAGACAACAGATGTTGGGGAAATTATAATGAGCAAAGAAATGACGAGAATTGAACACCAACATGGATTCTGTCTTCACAAATAACCTCCCAGAAATGTTCGGGAGCCGAGGGTCTAGTAAGTGGTTAGAATTGAAGGAAATCAAAATTAGTAGAAAATGGCACTGGGGAAATTAATGGGGTTAAAGGCTGGCAAATCACCCAGGCCCGATAATCTACATCGCAGAGCAGTAAAGGAAGTGGCCCTGGAAATATTGGGTGCTCTGGTGGTCACCTTCCCAAATTCTGTAGACTCTGGAGCAGTTCCTACAGATTAGAGTGTGGCAAACGTGACTCCCCCTTGGGAGAGGGAAAAGGGAGGATTGCAGACCTGTTAGCCTGACAGGAGTGGGGAAGATGCTAAATTCTGTTATAAAAGATGTGATAACAGAATGTTTGGAAAGCATTTATGGGATTGGACAAAGCCAGCATGGGCTTGAGTTTTTTGAGGATGAAACTGGTCGAATAGATAAGGGTGAGTCAGTAGATGTATTTGGACTTTTGATGGGATCCCTCAGAAATGGGCAAAATTAACACACACGGGGGAATGTATTGGCACAGATGGAGAATTGGTTGACAGACCGGGTCAGTCGGAGATTGGATTGAACGAGCTTGTATTCACTAACATTTAGAAGGTAGAGAGGAGATCTGATTGAATTGTATAAAATTCTAGCAGTGCTGGGGAGGCCAGATGCAGGGAGGATATTTTTCCTGGTTGGGGAATCTCGAACCAGGGTCACGCTCTCAGGATGGGTCCATTTGGGACTAAGTCAGGAAGAATATCTTCACTGGAGTCTGAACCTGTGGAATTCTCGAACAGAAGGCTGTGGAGGCTAAGTTATTGAATAGATTCTAGGTTTCAATGGCATCAAGGGGTATGGGGATGGGGCGTGAATATGGCAGTGCGATAGAGAATCAGCCATGATCATATTGAACAGTGGAGCAGACTCAAAGGGCCGAATGGCCTACCCCTGATCCTTATTCCTACGTTTCTAAAGTCGAACTTACACTTTAAAATTTTAAATCATGGATCAGATTCCACTCTTCCAGAACAAATTGGGTGATGGCAAAGCCAAATTTAGGACAATCCAGACCCAAAATTGGATGTCTCATAACGGATTGTTTTTAGATTATGTTTATGATTATGTTTTCAGATTATGGGAGTATAGCCGGATTAAGCCAGAAATCCGACAAAATACAAGTTAATACATTTTTATACTTTGGTGTATTTTGGTTATTCATTCAGGGGATGTGGGCGTCGCTGGGCTGGGCGTCGCTGGGCTGGGCGTCGCTGGGCTGGGCGTCGCTGGGCTGGGCGTCGCTGGGCTGGGCGTCGCTGGGCTGGGCGTCGCTGGGCTGGGCGTCGCTGGGCTGGGCGTCGCTGGCTGGGCGTCGCTGGGCTGGGCGTCGCTGGGCTGGGCGACGCTGGGCTGGGCGTCGCTGGCTGGGCGTCGCTGGGCTGGGCGTCGCTGGGCTGGGCGACGCTGGGCTGGGCGTCGCTGGGCTGGGCGTCGCTGGGCTGGGCGTCGCTGGGCTGGGCGTCGCTGGGCTGGGCGTCGCTGGGCTGGGCGTCGCTGGGCGCGCTGGGCGTCGCTGGGCTGGGCGTCGCTGGGCTGGGCGTCGCTGGGCTCTGGGCGTCGCTGGGCTGGGCGTCGCTGGGCTGGGCGTCGCTGGGCGTCGCTGGGCTGGGCGTCGCTGGGCTGGGCGTCGCTGGGCTGGGCGTCGCTGGGCTGGGCGTCGCTGGGCTGGGCGTCGCTGGGCTGGGCGTCGCTGGGCTGGGCGTCGCTGGGCTGGGCGTCGCTGGGCTGGGCGTCGCTGGTGGCGTCGCTGGGCTGGGCGTCGCTGGGCTGGGCGTCGCTGGGCTGGGCGTCGCTGGGCTGGGCGTCGCTGGGCTGGGCGTCGCTGGGCTGGGCGTCGCTGGGCTGGGCGTCGCTGGGCTGGGCGTCGCTGGGCTGGGCGTCGCTGGGCTGGGCGTCGCTGGCTGGGCGTCGCCGGGCTGGGCGTCGCCGGGCTGGGCGTCGCCGGGCTGGGCGTCGCCGGGCTGGGCGTCGCCGGGCTGGGCGTCGCTGGGCTGGGCGTCGCTGGGCTGGGCGTCGCTGGGCTGGGCGTCGCTGGGCTGGGCCAGTATTGGCTGCCCATTCCCAATTTCCCTTGAACTGAGTGTCTCGTTCGGTCATTTCCGAGGGAATTTAAGAGTCAATCACATTGCTGTGGGTCTGGAGTCACGTGTAGGCCAGACTGGGTAAGAGTTGCGAGTTTGCTTCCCGAAATTACACTAGTGAACCAGATGGGATTTTAAGACAATCGACCATGGGTTTCATGGTCATCATTAGACTTTTAATTCCAGATTTTTATTGAATTTGATTTTCACCATCTGCCATTGTGGGATTCGAACTTGAGACTTTGGATTACTGGTCCAGTGACAATATCACTACGCCACCTCCCTCCACTTTGTGGATGAAGTAATCCTATTGCAAGACATTGAGCCCTCTACCAGCTTTGATGAAATACTAAAAGCCTTTGACAAATTATTTAAACATTAGGTTGTGCAGCTTAAAAAGTGGGATAGAAAACACCCAGTAAAGTTATGAAAGGGAAAAGCCCCAGTTACCCAGACATACCCTGTTAGACAGACTGTTATCAGAGGACGAATTAGGAGAGGGAAAGTGTGCGGACATATCTGGGTGATTACTGTAAGAGATGAGGGCCCTCCTGGACGAAACGAGAGAGAGGCGGATGGAAGAGCTCGGCATTGAAATAGGGTAACGAATCTTGTAAGATTTTGCACAGGGTGAACTCCACCTCGTGCGCAAAGCTGAGCCTGATGCAGCTGAAGGTGGTGACCAGGGCACACCTGACCAGGGCATGCATGAGCAGGTTCTCCCCAGATGTGGAAGACAGATGTGAGCGATGTCGGGGAGGTCTGGTCAACCACTCCCACGAGTTCTGGTCCTGCCCAACATTGATCGGTTTCTGGACCACTTTTTCAAGGCCATATCTGAGGTCGTGGAGGTTAATGTGGAGCCATGCCCATTAATGGCAGTTTTCGGAGTGTCAGAACACTGAGCTCTGAGGGGAGACGGGACCGACGGCCTTGGCTTCATCTCCCTGCTAGCCCGGTGGCGACCCCTGCTGGAATGGAGAATGGTAGTGTTGCCCAAGACCTCAGGCTGGCTCTCGACCTAGCAGTATTTCTGAGGCTGGAGAAGATCAAATTTGCCATCATCAAAGATCTGTTCGTGTCCAGTTGCTGGGGTGGGGCAGGAGCCAGGGAATTTATGTGGGGGAGGGAGGAGAGAGACTGTGTTGGGGGGGGGGGGGGGGGGGGGGGGCATTGTAGTATCCATACTGCTGCTGCTGCAAAAAAAACATTGTTTGCACTACACCATTGCACGGGTGTTCACGAGCGGAGAATCGCCGGGTCCCGGTCCGCGCATGCGCAGGGCCAACGGCTTGCAGCGGTCCCACCAGAAAACATGGCCCCGACCGTGCTGGAACTCTAACCCGCCAACCCCGACCCCACAGCCCAACTCTTTCCACCACCCACCACTCGGCCTAGCAGAAGCCCCCCCCCCACCCCCCCCCCCCCCCCGGCCAGCAGCAAGGATTTTGGACGAGTGTGGCGGCGCTGGGCACACGTGGCCTGCGCCGTCGGGAACTCGGGCCATCAGGGGTGGAGCATCGCGGGTGGGCCGGCTGATTATACGCCAGTGGCGTTGCAACTGTGCACGGTGCGCGTCCCGATGACGCTGGTTTGGAGGGAGCGGAGAATCGCGGACCGGAATCATACCGCTGCCTGTCCTGATTCCAGCATCGGAAGCCATTCTCCACCCAATCACCATTCCCGGTTTCGGTATCGGGAGAATCCAGCCCTAGAAGTCTCTAGTAAGCATCATACAAAACGTCTGGAACATGAGAGAATTGTTGATGCATCAGGACAGTTGTTTGAAAGTGGAATTAACAACCAAAGCTGAAGATCTTTGGCAGGGGCTCACTTTGAGTAAACGGAGGAGTCGGCACTTTTCTCTTTATCCAGCTGGCAAGTGTTTAAAGCCTGAAGAGCGAGCTGGAAGTAACTTTCCGGATCCTGCTCCCTGTAAGGTAACAGATCACTCTCCAGCCTCGCTACTTCTCTGATCTCTGTTTATCTGAGACTGGCTGTTGGTCAGCCTGCTGAAGCTGACAACCAAGAAGAAATTGAACAGACCTGAAATGCATCTTCTATGTGACGGCCCAGGTTAACACAAGTTAAAGTGACTCCCTGGAGGGGATCCCACAGCCCGAGAGTCTGGCCTGAATGTTCCAGCTAAAATATCCAAACCGACTGGTAATTTCAGCAGAGGCGAGAGGGGGAGGGATGGGAGCTGACAGCAAGGCACGAGGGGGACGGAAAATGGAATTGATGTAACCTTTAAATGTGCCGTCACAGACAGGCAGATGATGGGTGGATGAGGAGCGTGTTAGTATCAAAATGTGGCAGAGAGGGTGTCTTAACAAGAATCCACCAGATCATCACCCTTGGCTGGAAGAAAGAGAGCATGCTGGGTGATCTCAGAGATGCCTTAATTGTGACCAGAAAGGAGACCAGTCCGACTGTGGAAGTTACAGAGGGATTTCCCTACTCTCCTCCACGGGAAAGGTCATTGTGAGAGTACCCCTCAATCGCCTCCTCCCAGTCTCGGTACGACTTCTGCCCATCGAGGTTCAATGAACAGGATCTCCAGCCCGCGGCAAATCCAGGAAAAGTGCAGGGAGCAGCATCAACGTCTCTGCATGGCCTTCGATCGCGCAAAGGCCTTCGTCTCTGTCAACCAGGAGGGATGGTGGAACATCCTCCTCAAATTCAGCTGCCCTCAAAAATTCATCACCATTCCCCGCCTGCTCCACAATGACATGCAAGACATGTTCCCCACTGACGGAACCACCACAGACCCCCACAGGGGTCAAACAGGGCTGTGTCATCGCTCCAACGTTCTTCTCCATCTTCCTCGCACCAACACTCCCCCTTTCCCACCCTGAAGCTCCCGCTGGAGTGGAGCTAACCTACTGGACAAGCGGGAAATGGTTCAACCTCCGACACTTCCAGGCCAGAACCAAGACCGTCCCAACCTCTGTCATTGAGTGCAGTACGCAGACGGTGCACATATTCAGAGACCGAGCTACAAACCATCGGAGACACGTTCAACGAGAGATACGAGAGAATGGACTAAACACCCGGAAAACAAATGATCCTTGGACAATGTGGATCATTTCCCAGACCTCGGGAGCCTCCTCTCGGTGTGAGCAGACATTAACGATGAAATCCAACATCGACTCCAATGCAGCAGTGCAGTCTTCGGATTGCTGAGGAACAGAATGTTCGAAGACCGACACCTCTGACCCGGCCCCAAGCTTATGATCTACAGAGCAGCTGTGTTTTGTGTCCGCAGGAAAAGGTACAGCAGACAACTCAAATCCTCTGCAAATCCACTGGCAGGATAGGCGTACAAACGTGAGCGTCCGCTCTCATGCCAATATACCCAGTATTGAGGCACTGGTCACTATTGACCAGCTGCGATGGGTGGGCCGCATGCCCAACACAAGACCCCTGAAACAAATGCTCTACTCCGAGCTCCGCAAGGGCAGCGATCGGTGGCTGATAGTCCGAACCTGGATCCACAGACTCTGCCAAATACAGGAGGGAAGAGGGCAGAGGGAACGCTGCAAGGACACACAAAGCCTCCCTCAATAAATGTAACATCCCTGTCGACACGTGGAAATTGCTGCCTTACAACCCATAAACTGGAGAAGAAGCATCTGCAAAGGCTCTAATCATCTGGAAGGAGCGTTCAGAATCCAGAGCATCCCACCCACCCCCCTCGTCAGAATCCAGAGCGTCCCACCCACCCACCCACCCACCTCGTCAGAATCCAGAGCGTTCCACCCACCCACCCACCCACCTCGTCAGAATCCAGAGCGTCCCACCCACCCCCCTCATCAGAATCCAGAGCGTCCCACCCACCCCCCTCGTCAGAATCCAGAGCGTCCCACCCACCCCCCTCATCAGAATCCAGAGCGTCCCACCCACCCACCTCGTCAGAATCCAGAGCGTCCCACCCACCCACCCACCTCGTCAGAATCCAGAGCGTCCCACCCACCCACCCCCCTCATCAGAATCCAGAGCGTCCCACCCCCCTCGTCAGAAACCGGAGCGTCCCACCCACCCCCCTCGTCAGAATCCAGAGCCTCCCACCCACCCACCCACCTCGTCAGAATCTAGAGCGTCCCACCCACCCCCCTCATCAGAATCCAGAGTGTCCCACCCACCCCCCTCATCAGAATCCAGAGTGTCCCACCCACCCCCCTCATCAGAATCCAGAGTGTCCCACCCACCCCCCTCGTCAGAATCCAGAGCGTCCCACCCACCCACCTCGTCAGAATCCAGAGCGTCCCACCCACCCCCCTCATCAGAATCTAGAGCGTCCCACCCACCCCCCTCATCAGAATCCAGAGTGTCCCACCCACCCCCCTCATCAGAATCCAGAGCGTCCCACCCACCCACCCACCCACCCACCTCGTCAGAATCCAGAGCGCCCCACCCACCCACCCACCCACCTCGTCAGAATCCAGAGCGTCCCACCCACCCCCCTCGTCAGAATCCAGAGCGTCCCACCCACCCCCCTCGTCAGAATCCAGAGCGTCCCACCCACCCCCCTCATCAGAATCCAGAGCGTCCCACCCACCCACCTCATCAGAATCCAGAGCGTCCCACCCACCCACCCACCTCATCAGAATCCGGAGCGTCCCACCCACCTTGTCAAACACCTCCTGTGGCAGAGTCTGTGGATCCAGCTTCGGACTATGAGCCACCGCAGAAACCCCCTTCCTGGAGTGGAAGCAAATCATCCTCGACCCTGAGGAACTGCCCAAGGGAAGGGAGAGGTCTGCAGTCACATGTAGGTCAGGCCAGGTAAGGGTGGCAGATTTCCTTCCCTAAAGGACATAAGTGAACCTGATGGGTCTTCACAACAATCAGCAAGGGTTTCATAGTCACCTTTAGACTTTTAATTCCAGATTTTAATTGAATTCAAATGTCACCATCTGCCGAGGTGGGATTTGAACCCAGGTCCCCAGAGCAGTTACCCTGGGTCTCTGCATTATTAGTCCAGCGACAGTACCTCCTACTCCTAGCCCATATTATTTGCACCTAAACTGTATGTGAAATTCTATCATGTTATGATCACTATTGCCGGGAAGCTGCTATACAAATAAGGTCATTAATTCTATCTCCTGGCACATTACCAAGTGTGGTGAATATAAGAAATTGTCATATTTCTTCTGTATACTCTGTCCTGTGGTGTAGCTGTACCCTGTTGGGCAGCATGGTAGCATGGTGGTTAGCATAAATGCTTCACAGCTCCAGGGTCCCAGGTTCGATTCCCGGCTGGGTCACTGTCTGTGCAGAGTCTGCACATCCTCCCCGTGTCTGCGTGGGTTTCCTCCGGGTGCTCCGGTTTCCTCCCACAGTCCAAAGATGTGCGGGTTAGGTGGATTGGCCATGCTAAATTGCCCGTAGTGTCCTAATAAAAGTAAGGTTAAGGGGGGGGGGGGGGGGGGTTGTTGGGTTACGGGTATAGGGTGGGTTTGAGTAGGGTGATCATTGCTCGGCACAACATCGAGGGCCGAAGGGCCTGTTCTGTGCTGTACTGTTCTATGTTCTATGGTGTTAGGGAGCTTGTAAACTCTTCCCACAAGTGACTCTTACTGACATGGCCTGAATGTTGTGCTGAGAACTGTTGTATCTTTGCTTCCAGATTCCAGCTGACCAAGGGTGGACAGCGCTGAAACTGTTACAGAAGGTGACAGATCAGATATAACTGTACAAACGCTGCCCAAATCGGAATTGGTTTGTGGAATCACCCTTCAATATTCAGGGCTGGAATTACAAGGAGAGAAGACCATTCAGACTGGGGACTGATCCAGGATCATTTCCTGTATTAAAACCAGCTTCTGTAGGACATAATCAAATGGGAGAATTTTACTTTCCCTATTAAAATTAACTCTGCACTTTCTTTGAGTCTGTCTGTTTTATTCATGGTTGTGCTGGGAATGAGGCACCGTTCTGTATTTGAGAATATTCCCCAGTGTTCCCACGTGAAATACTCTGTGGTCTCAAGCTAATTCTTAAAATGACCTGTAATGTTCCTGTTGGATGGGCCTGATTTATTACAAGAACACGTGTAGTTAACAAAGAAGAAAGAACAAAGAAAAGTACAGCACAGGAACAGGCCCTTCGGCCCTCCCAGCCTGTGCCGACCATGCTGCCTGTCTAAACTAAAATCTTGATATAATCGTCCCTGCTTCCACCACCTCCTCCGGCAGCGAGTTCCAGGCACCCACTACCCTCTGTGTGAAAAAGACTTGCCTCGTACATCTCCTCTAAACCTTGCCCCTCGCACCTTAAACCAATGCTCCCTAGTAATTGACCCCTCGACCCTGGGAAAAAGCCTCTGACTATCCACTCTGTCTATGCCCCTCATACTTTTGTAGACCTCAATCAGGTCGCCCCTCAACCTCCATCGTTCCAGTGAGAACAAACCGAGTGTATTCAACCTCTCCTCATAGCTAATGCCCTCGATACCAGGCAACATCCTGGTAAATCTCTTCTGCACCCTCTCTAAACCCTCCACATCCTTCTGGTAGTGTGGCAACCAGAATTGAACACTATACTCCAAGTGTGGCCTAACTAAGGTTCTATACAGCTGCAACATGACTTGCCAATTTTTATACTCAATGCCCCGGCCAATGAAGGCAAGCATGCCGTATGCCTTCTTGTCTACCTTCTCCACCTATGTTGCCCCTTTCAGTGACCTGTGGACCTGTACACCTAGATCTCTCTGACTTCAATACTCTTAAGGGTTCTACCATTCACTGTATATTCCCTACCTGCATTAGACCTTCCAAAATGCATTACCTCACATTTGTCCGGATTAAACTCCATCTGCCATCTCTCCGCCCAAGTCTCCAAACGATCTAAATCCTGCTGTATCCTCTGACAGTCCTCATCGCTATCCGCAATTCCACCAACCTTTGTGTCGTCCTCTAACTTACTAATCAGACCAGTTACATTTGCCTCCAAATCATTTATATATACTACAAACAGCAAAGGTCCCAGCACTGATCCCTGCAGAACACCACTAGTCACAGCCCTCCAATCGGAAAAGCACCCTTCCATTGCTACTCTCTGCCTTCTATGACCTAGCCAGTTCTGTATCCATGTTGCCAGCTCACCTCTGATCCCGTGTGACTTCACCTTTTGTACCAGTCTGCCATGAGGGACCTTGTCAAAGGCCTTACTGAAATCCATATAGACAACATCCACTGCCCTACCTGCATCAATCATCTTTGTGACCTCCTCGAAAAACTTGATCAAGTTAGTGAGACACGACCTCCCCTTCACAAAACCATGCTGCCTCTCACTAATACGTCCACTTGCTTCCAATCCTGTATCCTGTCTCGAAGAATTCTCTCCAGTAATTTCCCTACCACTGACGTAAGGCTCACCGGCCTTGATTATCCTTGCTACCCTTCTTAAACAAAGGAACAACATTGGCTATTCTCCAGTCCTCCGGGACATCACCTGAAGACAGTGAGGATCCAAAGATTAACATTAACTGGGGATAAACTACACACAAGACAACAGCAAAATTATCCACATGCAAGCTCCCTGTTTTACTTCCTCCAGCCAGTGTCTGGTCAGCTGACTTTAAATTCACTTCTATACTAGTGAGACTCCTAGTGGTCAGTCGGTGAATTACAACACAACCATGATCCCAAATCTTTGAAAGAATAAATGAATACTTCAATATATTTACATGTGATATCATGAGCCAATAAGCCTAACAGTATTTTTTTAATTTTTAAAACTGGTTCAACAAACATACCTATATAGATACATATATACTCAAGAACAGCAAGCATAGTATGTACAAGTCGACCAAATCTACAAATTGAGTCGATTAAGTTTTCTTCTGCTGATCGTCTCAAAGTTTGACCTTGCTGCTCAGAACTTGTAGATTCCATGTTCTCCGTGACATTCCCATGCTCAGGAACTGCTGAACTATCTGACACTGCAGCTTGCGTTGATTCCGATGCAGATTCATCATCCATCACGTTGTTGTGAAAGTTTCTCTGGATTTCAAGATTTCTTCTTAAAATCAACTCTTCCTCTGCCTGTAGAGTGTAGGAACGAGGTGCTACTTCTTCAAGTACAATGGCTTTTCTCGACCAATTGCCTGAATCTTCTCTCACAATGTCATCACGACTCAGATGGTGAAGTTCTGGACACTCTATCATATCTGTGCTTTTGTTTCTCTTTAACGTTTTGCACCGTTTTGTACCGTCTGAATGGCATAATAAAAGTGCAGTATTTTGTAATTTGTTCCTCTAGCTTTAGTTGCCAGAAACCCTGACATGTGGTAAGATTCGTAAAGAATTGTGCACCAGCCAACTTAGATGTGATTACCTCGGGCTCTGGTATTGGTAATCATCTGTTTTGATATTCTCATTAAGATCTTTTGGATCCATGCATATGCGAATATCGTCATTCTTTTACTTTACACAAACCATGGAGGTTGCTCTATCGGTAGGGTCTTCTATTTTCTGATTACTTTTGTCATTCTGTCTAGTTCCTTTTTAAGGTGATCCCGAAGAGGTGCAGGTATTCTTGGTGCCTATATCACAGCTTTTGCATTCTCTTTGAGTTGTACCTTGTAGGTGAATGGTAGTGGACCAAAACCTGTGATTTGCTAATAATGTTCTCTGAATCGTTGGAGTTTTGATCCAATCCGTTGTGGATGCTAAACACCAACTGCACTAGATGTAATTCTTCACAGGACTGAGCACCTAATAATCAATCCAAGCCTTCCGATACAGTACAGAATGGGAAGGAATAAACTGTGTTCTTCACCACCACACTCAGGTCACAAGAACCATAGCATTTAATGCTTGAACGATTATAATCTCAGAGATATTTTGTGATTTATTCTAATCAACTGAATTTTTAGATTTAAAAAAAATCCGTCATGGTGATTAAATTGGCTTTGGCACCAGTGTCTAATTTCAATCGGACCACTGTACCCATTCACCTCAAGTGGTGGCAGCCATTTGTCCTTGTCAACCTCATTTATTTTAAATGGAGTACCAATGGGTGGCACGGTAGCACAGTGGTTAGCACTTCACAGCACCAAGGACCCGGGTTCGATTCCCGGCTTGGGTCACTGACTACGGAATCTGCGCATTCTCCTGGTTTCTGCGTGGGTTTCCTCCGGGTGCCCCGGTTTCCTCCCACGAGTCCCGAAAGATGTGCTGTTACATAATTTGGACATTCTGAATTTTCCCTCTGTGTACCTGAACAGGCGCCGGAATGTGGCAACTAGGGGCTTTTCACAGTAACTTCATTGCAGTGTTCATGTAAGCCTACTTGTGACAATAAAGATTATTTATTTTTTTATTAAAAATTCGCATTATTTTAAGTGCTGGAGCATTTTTGATGTCTCCAAAAATGTATTTTTCTGTGTAACAAACAATGATACTTCATCCCTGGAGACTCTGTCTTCCACCTTGCTGGCTGTTCTAGGGTTCAGCTGAGAATAACAATTCTGAACAAAGTGGTTTCCCGCATTTTCTTTTACTTTTTCCCGCCTTTTTGGGGAAAAGGGCGGCAACCGGAGTGCTTTCCTCAAAGAGGACACCACCATTACTGAGAAACATTTCAGAATGCTGGGCTGCTGGCTCGTTCCCTCAACTCCGATTCCCTCAGCTCCGATTCCCTCAGCTCCGATTCCCTCAGCTCCGATTCCCTCAGCAACCGTTCCCTCAGCTCCGATTCCCTCAGCTCCGATTCCCTCAGCTCCGATTCCCTCAGCAACCGTTCCCTCAGCTCCGATTCCCTCAGCTCCGATTCCCTCAGCAACCGTTCTCTCAACTCCGATTCCCTCAACTCCGATTCCCTCAGCTCCGATTCCCTCAGCAACCGTTCCCTCAACTCCGATTCCCTCAGCTCCGATTCCCTCAGCTCCGATTCCCTCAGCAACCGTTCCCTCAGCTCCGATTCCCTCGGCTCCGATTCCCTCGGCTCCGATTCCCTCAGCTCCGATTCCCTCAGCTCCAATTCCCTCAGCTCCGATTCCCTCAGCTCCGATTCCCTCAGCTCCGATTCCCTCAGCAACCGCTCCCTCAGCTCCGATTCCCTCAGCTCCGATTCCCTCAGCTCCGATTCCCTCAGCTCCGATTCCCTCAGCTCCGATTCCCTCAGCAACCGATCCCTCAGCTCCGATTCCCTCAGCTCCGATTCCCTCAGCAACCGTTCCCTCAGCTCCGATTCCCTCAGCTCCGATTCCCTCAGCAACCGTTCCCTCAGCTCCGATTCCCTCAGCTCCGATTCCCTCAGCAACCGTTCCCTCAGCTCCAATTCCCTCAGCTCCGATTCCCTCAGCAACCGTTCCCTCAGCTCCGATTCCCTCAGCTCCGATTCCCTCAGCAACCGTTCCCTCAGCTCCGATTCCCTCAGCTCCGATTCCCTCAGCAACCGTTCCCTCAGCTCCGATTCCCTCAGCAACCGTTCCCTCAGCTCCGATTCCCTCAGCTCCGATTCCCTCAGCAACCGTTCCCTCAGCTCCGATTCCCTCAGCAACCGTTCCCTCAGCAACCGTTCCCTCAGCTCCGATTCCCTCAGCTCCAATTCCCTCAGCTCCGATTCCCTCAGCTCCGATTCCCTCAGCTCCGATTCCCTCAGCTCCGATTCCCTCAGCTCCGATTCCCTCAGCTCCGATTCCCTCAGCAACCGTTCCCTCAGCTCCGATTCCCTCAACTCCGATTCCCTCAGCAACCGATCCCTCAGCTCCGATTCCCTCAACTCCGATTCCCTCAGCTCCGATTCCCTCAGCAACCGTTCCCTCAGCTCCGATTCCCTCGGCTCCAATTCCCTCAGCTCCGATTCCCTCAGCAACCGCTCCCTCAGCTCCGATTCCCTCAGCTCCGATTCCCTCAGCTCCGATTCCCTCAGCTCCGATTCCCTCAGCTCCGATTCCCTCAGCAACCGTTCCCTCAGCTCCGATTCCCTCAGCTCCAATTCCCTCAGCTCCGATTCCCTCAGCTCCGATTCCCTCAGCTCCGATTCCCTCAGCTCCGATTCCCTCAGCTCCGATTCCCTCAGCAACCGTTCCCTCAGCTCCGATTCCCTCAGCTCCGATTCCCTCAGCTCCAATTCCCTCAGCTCCAATTCCCTCAGCTCCGATTCCCTCAGCTCCGATTCCCTCAGCTCCGATTCCCTCAGCTCCGATTCCCTCAGCTCCAATTCCCTCAGCTCCGATTCCCTCAGCAACCGTTCCCTCAGCTCCGATTCCCTCAGCAACCGTTCCCTCAGCTCCGATTCCCTCAGCTCCGATTCCCTCAGCTCCAATTCCCTCAGCTCCGATTCCCTCAGCTCCGATTCCCTCAACAACCGTTCCCTCAGCTCCGATTCCCTCAGCTCCGATTCCCTCAGCTCCGATTCCCTCAGCAACCGTTCCCTCAGCTCCGATTCCCTCGGCTCCAATTCCCTCAGCTCCGATTCCCTCAGCAACCGTTCCCTCAGCAACCGCTCCCTCAGCTCCGATTCCCTCAGCTCCGATTCCCTCAGCTCCGATTCCCTCAGCTCCAATTCCCTCAGCTCCGATTCCCTCAGCTCCGATTCCCTCAGCTCCGATTCCCTCAGCTCCGATTCCCTCAGCTCCGATTCCCTCAGCTCCGATTCCTCAGCAACCGTTCCCTCAGCTCCGATTCCCTCAGCAACCGATCCCTCAGCTCCGATTCCCTCAACAACCGTTCCCTCAGCTCCGATTCCCTCAGCTCCAATTCCCTCAGCTCCGATTCCCTCAGCAACCGTTCCCTCAGCAACCGTTCCCTCAGCAACCGTTCCCTCAGCTCCGATTCCCTCAGCAACCGTTCCCTCAGCAACCGTTCCCTCAGCTCCGATTCCCTCAGCTCCGATTCCCTCAGCTCCGATTCCCTCAGCAACCGTTCCCTCAGCAACCGTTCCCTCAGCAACCGTTCCCTCAGCTCCGATTCCCTCAGCAACCGTTCCCTCAGCTCCGATTCCCTCAGCTCCGATTCCCTCAGCTCCGATTCCCTCAGCTCCGATTCCCTCAGCAACCGTTCCCTCAGCTCCGATTCCCTCAGCAACCGATCCCTCAGCTCCGATTCCCTCAACTCCGATTCCCTCAGCTCCGATTCCCTCAGCTCCGATTCCCTCAGCTCCGATTCCCTCAGCAACCGTTCCCTCAGCTCCGATTCCCTCAGCAACCGTTCCCTCAGCAACCGTTCCCTCAGCTCCGATTCCCTCAGCTCCGATTCCCTCAGCAACCGTTCCCTCAGCAACCGTTCCCTCAGCAACCGTTCCCTCAGCTCCGATTCCCTCAGCAACCGTTCCCTCAGCAACCGTTCCCTCAGCTCCGATTCCCTCAGCTCCGATTCCCTCGGCTCCGTTTCCCTCAGCAACCGTTCCCTCAGCTCCGATTCCCTCAGCTCCGATTCCCTCAGCTCCGATTCCCTCAGCAACCGTTCCCTCAGCAACCGTTCCCTCAGCAACCGTTCCCTCAGCTCCGATTCCCTCAGCAACCGTTCCCTCAGCTCCGATTCCCTCAGCTCCGATTCCCTCAGCTCCGATTCCCTCAGCTCCGATTCCCTCAGCAACCGTTCCCTCAGCAACCGTTCCCAAAAGATTACCTTAGGGGCTGGTTTAGCTCACTGGGCTAAATCGCTGGCTTTTAAAGCAGACCAAGCAGGCCAGCAGCACGGTCCGATTCCCGTACCAGCCTCCCCGAACAGGCGCCGGAATGTGGCGACTAGGGGTTTTTCACAGTAACTTCATTGAAGCCTACTCGTGACAATAAGCAATTTTCATTTCATTTCAACCATTTCCTCAGCTCCGATTCCCTCAGCAACCGATCCCTCAGCTCCGATTCCCTCAGCTCCGATTCCCTCAGCTCCGATTCCCTCAGCTCCGATTCCCTCAGCAACCGCTCCCTCAGCTCCGATTCCCTCAGCTCCGATTCCCTCAGCTCCGATTCCCTCAGCTCCGATTCCCTCAGCTCCGATTCCCTCAGTTACGATTCCCTCAGCTCCGATTCCCTCAGCAACCGTTCCCTCAGCTCCGATTCCCTCAGCAACCGTTCCCTCAGCAACCGTTCCCTCAGCTCCGATTCCCTCAGCTCCGATTCCCTCAGCTCCGATTCCCTCAGCTCCGATTCCCTCAGCTCCGATTCCCTCAGCTCCGATTCCCTCAGCAACCGTTCCCTCAGCAACCGCTCCCTCAGCTCCGATTCCCTCAGCTCCGATTCCCTCAGCTCCAATTCCCTCAGCTCCGATTCCCTCAGCTCCGATTCCCTCAGCTCCGATTCCCTCAGCTCCGATTCCCTCAGCTCCGATTCCCTCAGCAACCGTTCCCTCAGCTCCGATTCCCTCAGCTCCGATTCCCTCAGCTCCGATTCCCTCAGCTCCGATTCCCTCAGCTCCGATTCCCTCAGCTCCGATTCCCTCAGCTCCGATTCCCTCAGCAACCGTTCCCTCAGCTCCGATTCCCTCAGCAACCGTTCCCTCAGCTCCAATTCCCTCAGCTCCGATTCCCTCAGCAACCGCTCCCTCAGCTCCGATTCCCTCAACAACCGTTCCCTCAGCTCCAATTCCCTCAGCTCCGATTCCCTCAGCTCCGATTCCCTCAGCAACCGTTCCCTCAGCTCCGATTCCCTCGGCTCCGATTCCCTCAGCTCCGATTCCCTCAGCAACCGTTCCCTCAGCAACCGTTCCCTCAGCTCCGATTCCCTCAGCTCCGATTCCCTCAGCAACCGTTCCCTCAGCAACCGTTCCCTCAGCTCCGATTCCCTCAGCTCCGATTCCCTCAGCAACCGTTCCCTCAGCAACCGTTCCCTCAGCTCCGATTCCCTCAGCTCCGATTCCCTCAGCTCCGATTCCCTCAGCTCTGATTCCCTCAGCTCCAATTCCCTCAGCTCCAATTCCCTCAGCAACCGCTCCCTCAGCTCCGATTCCCTCAGCAACCGTTCCCTCAGCAACCGTTCCCTCAGCTCCGATTCCCTCAGCTCCGATTCCCTCAGCAACCGATCCCTCAGCTCCGATTCCCTCAACTCCGATTCCCTCAGCTCCGATTCCCTCAGCTCCGATTCCCTCAGCTCCGATTCCCTCAGCAACCGTTCCCTCAGCTCCGATTCCCTCAGCTCCAATTCCCTCAGCTCCGATTCCCTCAGCAACCGCTCCCTCAGCTCCGATTCCCTCAACAACCGTTCCCTCAGCTCCGATTCCCTCAGCTCCGATTCCCTCGGCTCCGATTCCCTCAGCTCCGATTCCCTCAGCTCCGATTCCCTCAGCTCCGATTCCCTCAGCAACCGTTCCCTCAGCTCCGATTCCCTCAGCAACCGTTCCCTCAGCTCCGATTCCCTCAGCTCCGATTCCCTCAGCAACCGTTCCCTCAACTCCGATTCCCTCAGCTCCGATTCCCTCAGCTCCGATTCCCTCAGCAACCGTTCCCTCAGCTCCGATTCCCTCAGCTCCGATTCCCTCGGCTCCGATTCCCTCAGCAACCGTTCCCTCAGCTCCGATTCCCTCAGCTCCGATTCCCTCAGCTCCGATTCCCTCAGCTCCGATTCCCTCAGCAACCGTTCCCTCAGCTCCGATTCCCTCAGCTCCGATTCCCTCAGCAACCGTTCCCTCAGCAACCGTTCCCTCAGCAACCGTTCCCTCAGCTCCGATTCCCTCAGCAACCGTTCCCTCAGCAACCGCTCCCTCAGCTCCGATTCCCTCAGCTCCGATTCCCTCAGCAACCGTTCCCTCAGCTCCGATTCCCTCAGCTCCGATTCCCTCAGCAACCGTTCCCTCAGCTCCGATTCCCTCAGCAACCGATCCCTCAGCAACCGTTCCCTCAGCTCCGATTCCCTCAGCAACCGTTCCCTCAGCTCCGATTCCCTCAGCAACCGTTCCCTCAGCTCCGATTCCCTCAGCTCCGATTCCCTCAGCTCCGATTCCCTCAGCAACCGTTCCCTCAGCAACCGCTCCCTCAGCTCCGATTCCCTCAGCTCCGATTCCCTCAGCAACCGTTCCCTCAGCTCCGATTCCCTCAGCTCCGATTCCCTCGGCTCCGTTTCCCTCGGCTCCGTTTCCCTCAGCTCCGATTCCCTCAGCTCCGATTCCCTCAGCTCCGATTCCCTCCGCTCCGATTCCCTCAGCTCCGATTCCCTCAGCTCCGATTCCCTCAACTCCGATTCCCTCAGCAACAGCTCCCTCAGCTCCGATTCCCTCAGCAACCGTTCCCTCAGCTCCGATTCCCTCAGCAACCGTTCCCTCAGCTCCAATTCCCTCAGCTCCGATTCCCTCAGCTCCGATTCCCTCAGCTCCGATTCCCTCAGCAACCGTTCCCTCAGCTCCGATTCCCTCAGCAACCGTTCCCTCAGCAACCGTTCCCTCAGCTCCGATTCCCTCAGCTCCGATTCCCTCAGCTCCGATTCCCTCAGCAACAGCTCCCTCAGCTCCGATTCCCTCAGCAACCGTTCCCTCAGCTCCGATTCCCTCAGCAACCGTTCCCTCAGCTCCGATTCCCTCAGCTCCGATTCCCTCAGCAACCGTTCCCTCAGCTCCGATTCCCTCAGCTCCGATTCCCTCAGCAACCGTTCCCTCAACTCCGATTCCCTCAGCTCCGATTCCCTCCGCTCCGATTCCCTCAGCAACCGTTCCCTCAGCTACGATTCCCTCAGCAACCGTTCCCTCAGTTACGATTCCCTCAGCTCCGATTCCCTCAGCTCTGATTCCCTCAGCAACCGTTCCCTCAGCAACCGTTCCCTCAGCTCCGATTCCCTCAGCAACCTTTCCCTCAGCTCCGATTCCCTCAGCTCATTTTCATTCACACCAAACACAATCTGGTCCCGAATCAGGGAAGAATGCTGCAGAAGAATTACAGGTTTTAGCTTTTAACTTGAAATCAGTGATAAAATGATCTATGGACTCTCCCGTCTTCTGTAAACATAAGAACATATGAATTAGGAGCAGGAGTAGGCCATCTGGCCCCTCGAGCCTGCCCTGCCACTCAATGAGATCATGGCTGATCTTTTGTGGACTCAGCTCCACTTTCCGGCCCGAACACCATAACCCTTAATCCCTTTAGTCTTCAAAAAACTATCTATCTTTACCTTAAAAACATGTAATGAAGGAGCCTCAACTGCTTCACTGGGCAAGGAATTCCATAGATTCATAACCCTTTGGGTGAAGAAGTTCCTCCTAAACTCAGTCCTAAATCTACTTCCCCTTATTTTGAGGCTTTGCCCCCTAGTTCTGCTGTCACCCGCCAGTGGAAACAACCTGCCCACATCTATCCTATCTATTCCCTTCATCATTTTATATGTTTCTATAAGATTTCCCCCCCCCCTCCACATCCTTCTAAATTCCAACGAGTACAGTCCCAGTCTACTCAACCTCTCCTCGTAATCCAACCCCTTCAGCTCTGGGATTAACCTAGTGAATCTCCTCTGCACACCCTCCAGTGCCAGTACGTCCTTTCTCAAGTAAGGAGACCAAAACTGAACACAATACTCCAGGTGTGGCCTCACTAACACTTTATACAATTGCAGCATAACCTCCCTAGTCTTAAATTCCATCCCTCTCGCAATGAAGGACAAAACTTTTCTTGTTGGATGGCCTGATTTATTACAAGAACACTTGTAGTTAAAGTTATAAACAATTTATTAACATTAATTGGGGGTAAACTATACACAAGACAACAGATGAACAACAGCAAAATCATGAACATGCAAGCTCCTTCTTTTACTTCCTCCAGCCAGTGTCTGGTCAGCTGACTTTACATTCACTTATATACTAGTGAGACTCCTAGTGATCAGTCGGTGAATTACAACACAACCATGAAATCACCACAGGTTCTGTCCAAAATCCAGTCCATTGTATCCCAACAGCTTTATCATAGAATCATAGAATTTACAGTGCAGAAAGAGGCCATTCGGCTCATCGGGTCAGCACCGGCCCTTGGAAAGAGCACCCTACCCAAGTCCACACCTCTATCGTATCCCCGTAATCAGTATCCCCACCTGATCTGTATTCGGGTGGTTCTGTGACACTAATGCTGGATTAGTTCATACAGACCAGGGGATCTTAAAAATAATGGAGGGGGAAACATTAATTAATTTGCTTTTATTGTATTTTCTAAACATCCCGTTGAGCTTTCCATGCAGTGAAGATAGTGTTAATAAATGTTCAGATTATACAAACCGCCAGGAGTGGAATGGAAAATTAATCTGTGCAGGGTAGTGGAAGAATGAGTTTGGTGTTAGGGGAACAGGGGTAGCAGGAAATTGGGTCGGGGGTAGGTAGCGTTTAGGAGGGAGGGCAGCACAGGAACACAGTGGTTAGCACTGTTGCTTCACAGCGCCAGGGTCCCAGGTTTGATTCCCGACTTGGGTCACTGTCTGTGCGGAGTCTGCACGTTCTCCCCGTGTCTGCGTGGGTTTCCTCCGGGTGCTCCGGTTTCCTCCCACTAGTCCCAAAAGATGTGCGGTTGGACATTCTGAATTCTCCCTCAGTGTACCCGAACAGGCGCCGGAATGTGGCGACTAGGGGCTTTTCACTGCAGTGTTAATGTAAGCCTAAGGGGAGGAGGGGGGGGATGGGGAGGAGGGGGGGGATGGGGAGGAGGGGGGGGATGGGGAGGAGGGGGGGGATGGGGAGGAGGGGGGGACGGGGAGGAGGGGGGGATGGGGAGGAGGGGATGGGGAGGAGGGGGGATGGGGAGGAGGTAT
>NC_052163.1:917948-940184 GCF_902713615.1 Scyliorhinus canicula | reverse complement strand
TGTCGGCGGCTGGGCGTGTGTGTCTGCGGCTGGGCGTGTGGCTGGGCGTGTGTGTCGGCGGCTGGGCGTGTGGCTGGGCGTGTGCGTCGGCGGCTGGGCGTGTGCGTCGGCGGCTGGGCGTGTGCGTCGGCGGCTGGGCGTGTGCGTCGGCGGCTGGGCGTGTAATAATATTTACTGTCACAAGTAGGCTTACATTAACACTTCAGTTAAGTTACTGTGAAAAGCCCCTGGTCGCCACACTCCGACACCTGTTCAGGTACACAGAGGGAGAATTCAGAATGTCCAATTCACCTAACAACACGTCTTTCGGGACTTGTGGGAGGAAACCGGAGCGCCCGGAGGAAACCCACGCAGACACTGGGAGAACATGCAGACTCCGCACAGACAGTGACCCAAGCCGGGAATCAAATCTGGGACCCTGGTGCTGTGAAGCAACAGTGCTAACTACCGTGCTGTCCGTGGCTGGAGGGGGTGTTTGTGGGTGCGGGGGGAGTTTCTCAGCCCGTCGGCCAAATCGGTATCAGTGCAGATCCCACCCGGCCAAGTAGTGAAGTTGACCAGTATAACTGTGGTAATGTGTGCTGGCCGGAAAGGTGCTAGATTATCCCTAACGTTAATCACCCTTACCCCATATCACTGGACAATAAATGCTGCCTTGCTAGCTACTTATCACATCTCTCTGTGTTGCTGTACTTTGAGTGCATTATTCACAATTCCAACCCTTTAATTGTCCTGTTTCTCATTTTGTTCTTGCAGGTATCTGAAAGTTGGAGTTCACTGGTTGAACCGCGTCTGATTGTGACACCTGCTGCGTCAGTGGCTGTGAACCTTGTCTAACTAACTCATTCCCCCTCCCTGCTCTCAACCCTTGCTCTGCACGAATGCCTCTGCCAACCTCGCAGTTCCCCACAGTAATGAGTCTAGGCCACAATAATGTTGTGCTACTTGCGGGGTCAGTAGCTGATGTTTCAGGAGCAGTCATGTTGTATATTTCCTGACATTGCAGTTCTGGTGGAATGATAACTTGTGAATTGTTTAATAAATGCCTTTTTTTCTAATCTTGTTTTTGATGTTGCTTATATTTTTCTGTGCTTTTAAACAGTGTGAAGGAGATGCTGAATGGCCTCCTGCGTTGCATCATTCTTTAGTTCTCTGGCTCAACGTGTCTCACAGGCCAAAGAACTATTCTTCCAATCGACATTGGACCACTGGAAAATGTGGCTGGAGAAGTAATAATAGGAAACAAAGAAATGGCAGAGGAACTGAATAGTTACTTTACATCAGTCTTCACGGTGGAAGACACCAGTGGGATGCCTGAGCTCCAGGAGAACCAGGGGGCAGAAGTGTGTGCAGTGACCATCACTAAGGAGAAGGTTCTGGGAAACTGAAGGGTCTGAAGATACGTCACCTGGGCCAGATGGACTACACTCCAGGGTCCTAAAAGAGATAGCTGAGGAAATTGTGGAGGCATTAGTGATGATCTTTCAGGAATCACTAGAGGCAGGAAGGATCCCAGAGGACTGGAAAGTGGCTAATGTAACACCACTGTTTAAGAAGGGAGGGAGGCAGATGATGGGAAACTATAGGCCGGTTAGCCTGACTTCGGTCATTGGTAAGATTTTAGAGTCCGCTATTAAAGATGAGATCGCAAAGCACTTGGAAGTGCATGGTAAAATAGGACTGAGTCAGCACGGCTTCGTCAAGGGGAAGTCATGTCTGACAATCTGTTAGAATCCTTTGAGGAGGTAACAAGGAAGTTAGTCAAAGGAGAACCAGTGGACGTGATTTATTTAGATTTCCAGAAGGCCTTTGACAAGGTGCCGCATAGGAGACTGTTAAATAAGTTAAGAGCTCATGGTGTTCAGGGTAAGATCCTGGCATGGATAGAGGATTGGCTAACTGACAGAAGGCAGAGAGTGGGGATAAAGGGGTCTTTTTCAGGATGGCAGCCAGTGACTAGTGGTTGCCTCAGGGGTCAGTGCTGGGACCACAACTTTTCACAATATACATTAATGATCTGGAAGAAGGAACTGAAGGCACTGTGGCTAAGTTTGCAGATGATACAAAGATATGTAGAGGGACAGGTAGTATTGAGGAAGCAAGGGGGCTGCAGAAGGATTTGGACAAGCTAGGAGAGCAGGGCAATGAAGTGGCAAATTAAATACAATGTGGAAAAGTGTGAGGGTTATGCACTTTGGAAGGAGGAATTTAGGCATAGACTATTTTCTAAATGGGGAAATGCTTTGGAAAGCAGAAGCACAAAGGGGCTTGGGAAGTCTTGTTCACGATTCTCTTAAGGTTAATGTGCAGGTTCAGTCGGCAGTTAAGAACGCAAATGCAATGTTAGCATTCATGTCGAGAGGGAAGTGTTTTCGTTGGAGAGAAGAAGGTTAAGAGGTGACTTAATAGAGGCTTGCCAAATGATCAGAGGGTTAGATAGGGTGGACAGTGAGAGCCTTCTCCCGCGGATGGAGGTGGCTAGCACGAGGGGACATAGCCTTAAATTGAGGGGTAATAGATATAGGACAGAGGTCAGAGGTGGGTTTTTTACGCAAAGAGTGGTGAGGCCGTGGAATGCCCTACCTGCAACAGTAATGAACTCGCCAACATTGTGGGCATTTAAAAGTTTATTGGATAAGCATATGGATGATAATGGCATAGTGTAGGTTAGATGGCCGTTAGTTTTTGGACTTCCCATGTCGGTGCAACATCGAGGGCCGAAGGGCCTGTACTGCGCTGTATCGTTCTATGTAGGGCTAGAATACAAGACCAGGGCTGTACTTCTGAGGCTGTATAAGGCTCTGGTCAGACCCCATTTGGAGTATTGTGAGCAGTTTTGGGCCCCGTATGTAAGGAAGGATGTGCTGGCCTTGGAAAGGGTCCAGAGGAGGCTCACAAGAATGATCCCTGGAACGAAGAGCTTGTCGTATGAGGAACGTTTGAGGACTCTGGGTCTGTACTCGTTGGAGTTTAGAAGGATAAGAGGGCATCTTATTGAAACTTACAGGATACTGCGAGGCCTGGATAGAGTGGACTTCGAGACGATGTTTCCACTTGTAGGAAAAACTAGAAGCAGAGGGCACCATCTCAGACTAATGGGACGATCCTTTAGAACAGAGATGAGGAATTTCTTCAGCCAGAGGGTGGTGAATCTGTAGAACTCTTTGCCGCAGAAGGCTGTAGCAGCCAAATCACTGAGTGTCTTTGAGACAGAAATAGATAGGTTCTTGATTAACAAGGGGATCAGGGGTTATGGGGAGAAGGCAGGAGAATGGGGATCAGAAAATACCAGCCACGATTGAAGGGCAGAGCAGACACGATGGGCCGAGTGGCCTAATTCTGAACCGATGTTTTATGGTCTTATGATCTTACAATAGTTTGACTACCTTTATCCCAATAGGATTAGTCTAAAAAACTGTGGGTTTTATGCGTTTGTACAATGCGTGGGGAGGGAGGGTACGTGGTCATTTCTGGAAGTTACATAGAAACAGAGAAAATAGAAGCAGGAGGAGGCCATTCGGCCCTTCGAGCCTGCTCCGCCATTCATTATGATCATGGCTGATCATTCAAGTTCAATACCCTGATCCTGCCTTCCCCTCATATCCCTTGTTCCCTTTAGCCCCAAGAGCTATATCTAATTTTTTCTTGAAATTACACAATGTTTTGGCCTCGAACACTTTCTGTGGGAGTGAATTCCACAGATTCCCCGCTCTCTGGGTGAAGAAATTTCTCCTCACCTCAGTCCTAAAAGGTTTACCCCTTATCCTCAAACTATGGCCCCAAGTTCTGGAATCCCCCACCATCGGGAACAATCATTCTGAATCTACCTTGTCCAATCCTTGTATGTTTCAATAAGATCCCCTCCCTCTTCTTTTTAAAAAATAAATTTAGATTATCCAATTATTTTTTCCAATTAAGGGGCAATTTAGCGTGGCCAATCCACCTACCCTGCACATTTTTGGGTTGTGGGGGCGAAACCCACTCAGACACGGGTTGAATGTGCAAACTCCACACGGACAGTGACCCAGAGCCGGAATCGAACCTGGGACCTCAGGGCCGTGAGGCAGCTGTGCTAACCACTAGGCCACCGTGCTGCCCTTCCCTCTTCTAAACTCCAATGAATATAATCCTAACCGACTTAGTCTCTCCTCATATGACAGTCCTGCCATCCCAGGAATCAGTCTGGTAAACCTTCGCTGCTCTCCCTCCATAGCGAGAACATCCTTCCACAGATAAGGACACCAAAACTGCCCACAATACTCCAGGTGTGGCCAAACCAATGCCCTATATAATTGCAGTAAACTATGTCTATTCATATACTCCAATCCTCTCGCTATGAAGGGCAATATACATTTACCCTCTTTACTGCCTGCTGCACCTGCATGCATACTTTCATCGACTGAAGCACGAGGACACTAAGGTCTCGCTGAGTATCCACACCTCTCAATTTGCACCCATTCAAATAATAATCTGCCTTTCTACTTTTGCTACTGAAGTGGATAACCTCACATTTATCCACATTATACTGTATCTGCCATGCACCTGCCCACTCTCAGCCTGTCCAAATCACACTGAAGCATCTCTGCATCCTCCTCACAGCTCACCCTCCCACCCAACTTTGTATCATCAGCCAATTTGGAGATAATACATTTACTTCCCTTATCCAAATCATTAATATATAATGTGAACAGTTGGGGTCCTAACACATCCCTGTGGTACCCCACTAATCACTGCCTGGCTATCTGAAAAAGACCCATTCCAACCTTTTGCTTCCTGTCTGCTAACCAGCTTTCTATCCATCTCAAGATATTACCTGTAATCCCGTGTGCTTCAACTTTACATAGCAATCCGTTATGTGAGACCTTATCGAAAGCCTTCTGTAAGTCTAAATAAACCACATCCACTGGTTCTCCCTGGTCAAGTCGTCTAGTTACATCTTCAAAGAGTTCTCGTAGATTTGTCAAGCATGACTATTTTTTTCATAAATCCACGCTGACTTTGTCTGATTACACTGCTGCTTTCCAAATGCTGTGCTGAAACCCTTGATAATGAACTCAGCAACTTCCCTACTACCGACGTTAGGCTCTTTGGTCTAGAGTTTCCCGGTTTTTTCTCTCTACCTCCCTTTTTGAATAGCGGGGTTATATCAACTACCGTCCAATCTGTGGGAGCCATTTCAGAATCCAGAGAATTACGGAAAATTATCACCAATGGGTCTCCTATTTCTAGGGTCACTTCCTTCAGTACTCTGGGATGAAGATTATGAGGCCCTGAAGATTTGTCCGTCTTCAATCCCATTAATTTCCCCCAAACCATTTCTTTACTAATACTAATTTGTTTCAGCTCCTCACTGAAACTTGTGTTTCTTAGAACTTCCGGCACATTATTCATGTCGTCCTTTGTGAAGCAAAGTACAAATTTAGTTGCTCAGCCATTTTTTTGTTCCATTATGAATTCCCCCATTTCTGACTAAGGAACCCTTGGTCCACCTTTGCTGAATTTTAAACTGTTCCCAATCCTCAGGTCTATTGCTTTTTCTTGCTAATGTGTGTGCTTTTTCTTTGAATCTAATACTATCTCTAATTTCCCTTGTAAACCATGGTTTGGCCACAGTTCCCTTTCTACTCTTGTGCCAAAATAGGAATAAACAGAGTTTGGAGATCACCTATTCGTTCCTTGAATGCTGCCATTGTCTGTCCGCTGTCCTTCCTTTCAGTAATGTTTCCCAGTCCGTCACAGCCAGCTCATGCCTCACACCATCATAGTTACCTTTACTGAGATTCAGGACCCTGGTCTCAGAATCAACTACCTCACAATCCACCTTGATAAAGAATTCTACCATTTAATGATCACTTATCCCAAGGGTTATTCTCTCTCAACTACATTGGCAACTAATCCTTTTTTCATTACACAATACCCAGTCCAAGATGGTCTGTTCACTTGTTCGTTCCTCAACGTATTGGTCTAGAAAACCATCCCATATACACTACAGAAATTCCTCTATTGTGCTGTGACTAATTTGCCTCACCCAATCTGTATGCCGATTAAAGTACCCATAATCACAGATGTTCCTTTATCACAACTATCTCTGATTTCCTGTCTAAGGCTATTCCCAACATTCCCACTGCAGTTTGGAGGTCTGTATACCACCCCTACCAATGATTTTTGCTCCTTGATGTTTCTTAACTCGACCCAGACAGATTCCATATCACCTGTACACGTTGACGCTGTGACCAAGAAAGCACAACAGCGCCTATACTTTCTCAGGAAACTAAGGAAGTTCGGCCTGTCCCCATTGACTCTTAAAGATGTACCTTAGAAAGCAACCTGTCTGGTTGCATCACAGCCTACTATGGCGACTGCTCGGCCCAAGACCATAAGAAACAACAGAGTCGTGAACACAGTCCAGTTCATCACACAAACCCGCCTCCCATCCATTGACTCTGCCTTCATTTCCTGCTGCCTTGGGAAAGCGGGCAGCATAATCAAAGACTCCTCACACCAGCTTACTCTCTCTTCCAACTTCTTCCATCGGGCAGGAGATACAGAAGTCTGAGAACACGCATGAACAGATTCAAAAACAGCTTCTTCCCCGCTGTTACCACACTCCTAAACGACCCTCTTATGGACTGAACTAATCTCTCCACACATCTTCAGAGTAGTACTACACTCTGTATGCTTCACCCGATGCCTGTGTCTATGTATTTACATTGTGTATTTATGTTTGTCCAATGTATTTTCTTGTACGGAATGATCTGTCTGAACTGTACGCAGAACAATACTTTTCACTGTACCACAGTGCACTTGACAATAAACATCCAATCCAACTAATATCTTTCATCAGTATTGTATCAATATCTTCTTTAATCACCAATGCTCACCACCACCTTTTCCTTTCTGTCTGTCCTTCCTAAAAACTGAATACCCTCAATATTTAGTTCCAATCATAGAATCCCTACAGTGCAGAAGGTGGCCATTCGGCCCATCTAGTCAACACTGACTGTCTGAAAGAGCACCCTACCCAGCGCCCCCCCCCCCCACAATCCCTGTAACCCCATAACCCCACCAAATGTTTTGGACACAAAGGGACAATTTAGCATGGCAAATCCATCTAACCTGCACATCTTTGGACTGTAGGAGGAACCTGGAGCACCCGGAGGAAAACCACGCAGACACGGGGAAAAAGTGCAAACTCCGCACAGACAGTGACCCAAGGTGGGAATTCAACGCAAGTCCCTGACGCTGTGAGGCAGTAGTGCTAACCACTGTGTCACCATGCTGCCCTGCAATCCCACAAGATGACCATCCTTGGAGCCATGTCTCCATGATCCCAACTATATCAGATCCCTTTACAGCTATCTGCAACTAATTCATCCATTTAATTCGGAGTGAGAGCTCCAGGCCTTCATTCACTCTGGCTGTTTAGACCAGGAGTCGTACCCAGGGCCCACCAGACTGTGTTGCTGATCATTTCACTCCAATATTAATGGCGTTCCTCTGCCCCTCATCACTCTCCATTGTGACTGACCGGCCATCTCTTACAGCTAGAAGAATAACTGGAATTTATGGCATTTCCTGAAACTCGAAATTTCTTGAAAATATTATTATTATTATTATTAACTCCCTAACAGCACTGCGGGAGAACCTTCAACTCCTGCATATTCCAAATGAATACTTTCAATCTTTCCCTGCCAATCTGTCACAACGGATACTGGTGTTTCTCAATGGTCCCACATGTAAATTATTCAGTGTACAATTGTTAAATATTGAGCAATACCATACATTTTGCATTGTGCTTTTGATAAGGTCCCACATGGGAGACTGATAGCGAAGGTCAGACCCATGGGAACCAAGGAAATGTGGCAAATTGGATCCAGAATTGGCTGAGTGGCAGGAAGCAGAGGGTGATGGTCGAGGGTGTTTTTCTGGAAGCCTGTGTCCAGTGGGGTCCCACAGGGATCGGTGTTGGGGTCCCACAGGGATCGGTGTTGGGGTCCCACAGGGATCGGTGTTGGGGTCCCGCAGGGATCGGTGTTGGGGTCCCGCAGGGATCGGTGTTGGGGTCCTGCAGGGATCGGTGTTGGGGTCCCGCAGGGATCGGTGTTGGGGTCCCGCAGGGATCGGTGTTGGGGTCCCACAGGGATCAGTGTTGGGGTCCCGCAGGGATCGGTGTTGGGGACAGGGATCGGTGTTGGGATCCCGCAGGGATCGGTGTTGGGGTCCCGCAGGGATCGGTGTTGGGGTCCCGCGGGGATCGGTGTTGGGGTCCCGCGGGGATCGGTGTTGGGGTCCCGCAGGGATCAGTATTGGGGTCCCGCAGGGATTGGTGTTGGGGACAGGGATCAGTGTTGGGGTCCCACAGGGATCGGTGTTGGGGTCCCGCAGGGATCAGTGTTGGGGTCCCGCAGGGATCGGTGTTGGGGTCCCGCAGGGATCGGTGTTGGGGCCCCGCGGGGATCGGTGTTGGGGCCCCGCGGGGATCGGTGTTGGGGTCCCGCGGGGATCGGTGTTGGGGTCCCGCGGGGATCGGTGTTGGGGCCCCGCAGGGATCGGTGTTGGGGTCCCGCAGGGATCGGTGTTGGGGTCCCACAGGGATCGGTGTTGGGGTCCCGCAGATATCAGTGTTGGGGTCCCACAGGGATCGGTGTTGGGGTCCCACAGGGATCGGTGTTGGGGTCCCGCAGATATCAGTGTTGGGGTCCCACAGGGATCGGTGTTGGGGTCCCACGGGGATCGGTGTTGGGGTCCCGCAGGGATCGGTGTTGGGGCCCCGCAGGGATCGGTGTTGGGGCCCCGCAGGGATCGGTGTTGGGGCCCCGCAGGGATCGGTGTTGGGGTCCCGCAGGGATCGGTGTTGGGGTCCCGCAGGGATCGGTGTTGGGGTTCCGCAGGGATCGGTGTTGGGGCCCCGCAGGGATCGGTGTTGGGGCCCCGCGGGGATCGGTGTTGGGGCCCCGCGGGGATCGGTGTTGGGGTCCCGCGGGGATCGGTGTTGGGGTCCCGCGGGGATCGGTGTTGGGGTCCCGCGGGGATCGGTGTTGGGGTCCCGCGGGGATCGGTGTTGGGGCCCCGCGGGGATCGGTGTTGGGGTCCCGCGGGATCGGTGTTGGGGTCCCGCGGGGATCGGTGTTGGGGTCCCGCGGGGATCGGTGTTGGGGTCCCGCGGGGATCGGTGTTGGGGTCCCGCGGGGATCGGTGTTGGGGTCCCGCGGGGATCGGTGTTGGGGTCCCGCAGGGATCGGTGTTGGGGTCCCGCAGGGATCGGTGTTGGGGTCCCGCAGGGATCGGTGTTGGGGTCCCGCAGGGATCGGTGTTGGGGACCCGCAGGGATCGGTGTTGGGGTCCCGCAGGGATCGGTGTTGGGGTCCCGCAGGGATCGGTGTTGGGGTCCCGCAGGGATCGGTGTTGGGGTCCCGCAGGGATCGGTGTTGGGGTCCCGCAGGGATCGGTGTTGGGGTCCCACGGGGATCGGTGTTGGGGTCCCGCGGGGATCGGTGTTGGGGTCCCGCGGGGATCGGTGTTGGGGTCCCACAGGGATCGGTGTTGGGGTCCCGCAGGGATCGGTGTTGGGGTCCCGCAGGGATCGGTGTTGGGGACAGGGATCGGTGTTGGGGTCCCGCAGGGATCGGTGTTGGGGGCAGGGATCGGTGTTGGGGTCCCGCAGGGATCGGTGTTGGGGTCCCGCAGGGATCGGTGTTGGGGACAGGGATCAGTGTTGGGGTCCCACAGGGATCGGTGTTGGGGTCCCGCAGGGATCGGTGTTGGGGACAGGGATCGGTGTTGGGGTCCCGCAGGGATCGGTGTTGGGGTCCCGCAGGGATCGGTGTTGGGGTCCCGCAGGGATCGGTGTTGGGGTCCCGCAGGGATCGGTGTTGGGGTCCCGCGGGGATCGGTGTTGGGGTCCCGCGGGGATCGGTGTTGGGGTCCCGCAGGGATCGGTGTTGGGGTCCCGCGGGGATCGGTGTTGGGGTCCCGCGGGGATCGGTGTTGGGGTCCCGCGGGGATCGGTGTTGGGGTCCCGCGGGGATCGGTGTTGGGGTCCCACAGGGATCAGTGTTGGGGTCCCACAGGGATCGGTGTTGGGGTCCCGCAGGGATCGGTGTTGGGGACAGGGATCGGTGTTGGGGTCCCGCAGGGATCGGTGTTGGGGTCCCGCAGGGATCGGTGTTGGGGTCCCGCAGGGATCGGTGTTGGGGTCCCACGGGGATCGGTGTTGGGGTCCCGCCGGGATCGGTGTTGGGGTCCCGCGGGGATCGGTGTTGGGGTCCCGCAGGGATCGGTGTTGGGGACAGGGATCGGTGTTGGGGTCCCGCAGGGATCGGTGTTGGGGTCCCGCAGGGATCGGTGTTGGGGACAGGGATCAGTGTTGGGGTCCCACAGGGATCGGTGTTGGGGTCCCGCAGGGATCGGTGTTGGGGACAGGGATCGGTGTTGGGGTCCCGCAGGGTTCGGTGTTGGGGTCCCGCAGGGATCGGTGTTGGGGTCCCGCAGGGATCAGTGTTGGGGTCCCGCAGGGAGCGGTGTTGGGGTCCCGCAGGGATCGGTGTTGGGGTCCCGCAGGGATCGGTGTTGGGGTCCCGCGGGGATCGGTGTTGGGGTCCCGCGGAGATCGGTGTTGGGGTCCCACAGGGATCGGTGTTGGGGTCCCGCAGGGATCGGTGTTGGGGTCCCGCGGGGATCGGTATTGGGGTCCCACAGGGATCAGTGTTGGGGTCCCGCAGGGATCGGTGTTGGGGACAGGGATCGGTGTTGGGCTCCCGCAGGGATCGGTGTTGGGGTCCCGCAGGGATCGGTGTTGGGGACAGGGATCGGTGTTGGGGCCCCGAGGGGATCGGTGTTGGGGTCCCACAGGGATCGGTGTTGGGGTCCCGCAGGGATCGGTGTTGGGGACAGGGATCGGTGTTGGGGTCCCGCAGGGATCGGTGTTGGGGTCCTGCAGGGATCGGTGTTGGGGACAGGGATCGGTGTTGGGGTCCCGCAGGGATCGGTGTTGGGGTCCCGCAGGGATCGGTGTTGGGGTCCCGCAGGGTTCAGTGTTGGGGCCCCGCAGGGATCGGTGTTGGGGACAGGGATCGGTGTTGGGGTCCCGCAGGGATCGGTGTTGGGGTCCCGCAGGGATCGGTGTTGGGGACAGGGATCAGTGTTGGGGTCCCACAGGGATCGGTGTTGGGGTCCCGCAGGGATCGGTGTTGGGGACAGGGATCGGTGTTGGGGTCCCGCAGGGTTCGGTGTTGGGGTCCCGCAGGGATCGGTGTTGGGGTCCCGCAGGGATCAGTGTTGGGGTCCCGCAGGGAGCGGTGTTGGGGTCCCGCAGGGATCGGTGTTGGGGTCCCGCAGGGATCGGTGTTGGGGTCCCGCGGGGATCGGTGTTGGGGTCCCGCGGAGATCGGTGTTGGGGTCCCACAGGGATCGGTGTTGGGGTCCCGCAGGGATCGGTGTTGGGGTCCCGCGGGGATCGGTATTGGGGTCCCACAGGGATCAGTGTTGGGGTCCCGCAGGGATCGGTGTTGGGGACAGGGATCGGTGTTGGGGCCCCGCAGGGATCGGTGTTGGGGTCCCGCAGGGATCGGTGTTGGGGACAGGGATCGGTGTTGGGGCCCCGAGGGGATCGGTGTTGGGGTCCCACAGGGATCGGTGTTGGGGTCCCGCAGGGATCGGTGTTGGGGACAGGGATCGGTGTTGGGGTCCCGCAGGGATCGGTGTTGGGGTCCTGCAGGGATCGGTGTTGGGGACAGGGATCGGTGTTGGGGTCCCGCAGGGATCGGTGTTGGGGTCCCGCAGGGATCGGTGTTGGGGTCCCGCAGGGTTCAGTGTTGGGGCCCCGCAGGGATCGTGTTGGGGCCCCGCAGGGATCGGTGGTGGGGCCCCGCAGGGATCGGTGTTGGGGTCCCGCAGGGATCGGTGTTGGGGACAGGGATCAGTGTTGGGGTCCCGCAGGGATCGGTGTTGGGGTCCCACAGGGATCGGTGTTGGGGTCCCACAGGGATCAGTGTTGGGGTCCCGCAGGGATCGGTGTTGGGGTACCGCAGGGATCGGTGTTGGGGTCCCGCAGGGATCGGTGTTGGGGTCCCGCAGGGATCGGTGTTGGGGTCCCTCAGGGATCGGTGTTGGGGTCCCGCAGGGATCGGTGTTGGGGTCCCACAGGGATCAGTGTTGGGGTCCCGCAGGGATCGGTGTTGGGGTCCCGCAGGGATCGGTGTTGGGGTCCCGCAGGGATCGGTGTTGGGGTCCCGCAGGGATCAGTGTTGGGGTCCCGCAGGGATCGGTGTTGGGGTCCCGCAGGGATCGGTGTTGGGGTCCCGCAGGGTTCAGTGTTGGGGTCCCGCAGGGATCGTGTTGGGGCCCCGCAGGGATCGGTGTTGGGGCCCCGCAGGGATCGGTGTTGGGGTCCCGCAGGGATCGGTGTTGGGGACAGGGATCAGTGTTGGGGTCCCGCAGGGATCGGTGTTGGGGTCCCACAGGGATCGGTGTTGGGGTCCCACAGGGATCGGTGTTGGGGTCCCGCGGGGATCGGTGTTGGGGTCCCGCAGGGATCAGTGTCGGGGTCCCGCAGGGATCGGTGTCGGGGTCCCGCAGGGATCGGTGTCGGGGTCCCGCAGGGATCGGTGTCGGGGTCCCGCAGGGATCGGTGTCGGGGTCCCGCAGGGATCGGTGTCGGGGTCCCGCAGGGATCGGTGTCGGGGTCCCGCAGGGATCGGTGTTGGGACCCTTTCTGTTTGTGGTTTATATAAATGATTTGATATGAATGCCGGAGGGTTGCTCAGTCAGTTGTGAATGATACTAAAATTGGTGGGGTGGTAAATAGTGAGGAGGGTAACCTTCGATTACAGGAGGATATAGACGGGCTGATCAGTGGCAAATGGAATCCAATCCGGATAAATGTGAGGTGATGCACGTGGGCAGGACAAACAAGGCAAGGGAATACGTGATCAACGGCAGGACCCTGGGAAGCACCGAGGATCAGAGGGAGCTTGGTGTGTGTGTACACCCGTCCCTTAAGGTAGCAGAGCAGGTGGATACAGTGGGTAAGAAGGCAGGTGGGATAGTTGCCTTTATTAGCCAAGGCAGAGAGTTTAAGAGCAGAGAGGTTATGCAGGAACGGTTAAATGCTACAGCTAGAGTATTGTGCACAGTTCTGGAACCCACATTACAGGAGGGATGTGATAGCCCTGGAAAGGGTACAGAGGGGATTTGCCAGGATGTTGCCTGGGCTGGAGAGTGTTAGATATGAAGAGAGATTGGATAGACTGGGATTGTTTTCCTTGCTGCAGAGGAGACTGAGAGGGACATGGTTGAGGTATAAAATTATATGGGGTACAGATAGAATAGACAGGGAGAAACCTTTCCCCTTGGTGGAGGGATCAATGACCAGGAGGCAGAGATTGAAGGTAAGGGACAGGAGGTTTAGAGGGGATGTGAGGAAGGACATTTTACCCAGAGGGTGGTGGGAGTCTGGAACTCGCTGCCTGAAGGGATGGTGGTGGCAGGAACCCTCACAACATTTAAGAAGCATTTAATCTTGTGACATCTTTATTGTCACAAGTAGGCTGACATTAACACTGCAATGAAGTTACTGTGAAAAGCCCCTAGTCGCCACATTCCGGCGCCTGTTCGGGTACACGGAGGGAGAATTCAGAATGTCCAATTCACCTAACAGCACGTCTTTCGGGACTTGTGGGAGGAAACCGGAGCACCCGGAGGAAACCCACACAGACACGGGGAGAACGTGCAGACTCCGCACAGACAGTGACCCAGCAGTGAATTGAACCTGGGACCCTGGTGCTGTGATAGATACAGCAGTGAGGGCTGTGAATAGATACAGCAGTGAGGACTGTGAATAGATACAGCAGTGCAGACTGTGAATAGATACAGCAGTGAGGACTGTGAATAGATACAGCAGTGTCGACTGTGAATAGATACAGCAGTGAGGACTGTGAATAGATACAGCAGTGTGGACTGTGAATAGATACAGCAGTGTGGACTGTGAATAGATACAACAGTCCACACTGCTGTATCTATTCACAGTCCACACTGCTGTATCTATTCACAGTCCACACTGCTGTATCTATTCACAGTCCACACTGCTGTATCTATTCACAGTCCACATTGCTGTATCTATTCACAGTCCACACTGCTGTATCTATTCACAGTCCACATTGCTGTATCTATTCACAGTCCACACTGCTGTATCTATTCACAGTCCGCACTGCTGTATCTATTCACAGTCCGCACTGCTGTATCTATTCACAGTCCACACTTCTGTATCTATTCACAGTCCGCACTGCTGTATCTATTCACAGTCCGCACTGCTGTATCTATTCACAGTCCACACTGCTGTATCTATTCACAGTCCGTACTGCTGTATCTATTCACAGTCCGCACTGCTGTATCTATTCACTGTCCGCACTGCTGTATCTATTCACAGTCCGTACTGCTGTATCTATTCACAGTCCGCACTGCTGTATCTATTCACAGTCCGCACTGCTGTATCTATTCACAGTCCGCACTGCTGTATCTATTCACAGTCCGCACTGCTGTATCTATTCACAGTCCACATTGCTGTATCTATTCACAGTCCACACTGCTGTATCTATTCACAGTCCGCACTGCTGTATCTATTCACAGTCCGCACTGCTGTATCTATTCACAGTCCACACTGCTGTATCTATTCACAGTCCGTACTGCTGTATCTATTCACAGTCCGCACTGCTGTATCTATTCACAGTCTGCACTGCTGTATCTATTCACAGTCCGCACTGCTGTATCTATTCACAGTCCACACTGCTGTATCTATTCACAGTCCACACTGCTGTATCTATTCACAGTCCGCACTGCTGTATCTATTCACAGTCCACACTGCTGTATCTATTCACAGTCCACACTGCTGTATCTATTCACAGTCCACACTGCTGTATCTATTCACAGTCGGCACTGCTGTATCTATTCACAGTCCACACTGCTGTATCTATTCACAGTCCACATTGCTGTATCTATTCACAGTCCACACTGCTGTATCTATTCACAGTCCGCACTGCTGTATCTATTCACAGTCCGCACTGCTGTATCTATTCACAGTCCACACTGCTGTATCTATTCACAGTCCGCACTGCTGTATCTATTCACAGTCCGCACTGCTGTATCTATTCACAGTCCGCACTGCTGTATCTATTCACAGTCCGCACTGCTGTATCTATTCACAGTCCACATTGCTGTATCTATTCACAGTCCACACTGCTGTATCTATTCACAGTCCACACTGCTGTATCTATTCACAGTCCACATTGCTGTATCTATTCACAGTCCACACTGCTGTATCTATTCACAGTACCGCACTGCTGTATCTATTCACAGTCCGCACTGCTGTATCTATTCACAGTCCACACTGCTGTATCTATTCACAGTCCACACTGCTGTATCTATTCACAGACCGCACTGCTGTATCTATTCACAGTCCGCACTGCTGTATCTATTCACAGTCCACACTGCTGTATCTATTCACAGTCCACACTGCTGTATCTATTCACAGTCCACACTGCTGTATCTATTCACAGTCCACACTGCTGTATCTATTCACAGTCCACACTGCTGTATCTATTCACAGTCCACACTGCTGTATCTATTCACAGTCCACATTGCTGTATCTATTCACAGTCCACACTGCTGTATCTATTCACAGTCCACACTGCTGTATCTATTCACAGTCCACACTGCTGTATCTATTCACAGTCCACACTGCTGTATCTATTCACAGTCCACATTGCTGTATCTATTCACAGTCCACACTGCTGTATCTATTCACAGTCCGCACTGCTGTATCTATTCACAGTCCGCACTGCTGTATCTATTCACAGTCCGCACTGCTGTATCTATTCACAGTCCGCACTGCTGTATCTATTCACAGTCCGCACTGCTGTATCTATTCACAGTCCGCACTGCTGTATCTATTCACAGTCTGCACTGCTGTATCTATTCACAGTCCGCACTGCTGTATCTATTCACAGTCCGCACTGCAGTATCTATTCACAGTCCGCAGTGCTGTATCTATTCACAGTCCGCACTGCTGTATCTATTCACAGTCCACACTGCTGTATCTATTCACAGTCCGCACTGCTGTATCTATTCACAGTCCACACTGCTGTATCTATTCACAGTCCGCACTGCTGTATCTATTCACAGTCCGCACTGCTGTATCTATTCACAGTCCACACTGCTGTATCTATTCACAGTCCGCACTGCTGTATCTATTCACAGTCCGCACTGCTGTATCTATTCACAGTCCGCACTGCTGTATCTATTCACAGTCCACACTGCTGTATCTATTCACAGTCCGCACTGCTGTATCTATTCACAGTCCGCACTGCTGTATCTATTCACAGTCCACACTGCTGTATCTATTCACTGTCCGCACTGCTGTATCTATTCACAGTCTGTACTGCTGTATCTATTCACTGTCCGCACTGCTGTATCTATTCACAGTCCGTACTGCTGTATCTATTCACAGTCCACACTGCTGTATCTATTCACAGTCCACACTGCTGTATCTATTCACAGTCCACACTGCTGTATCTATTCACAGTCCGCACTGCTATAATGTTTACAGCTTCACAAAAGTGAACCTGCAGGGAACCACTTCACAGAATCACAAGTTTCAATTCTGAATGAGGCCATTCAAGGACCAAGTCTCATTGAAGTCACCTGTCCTCTCTACCCTTCAATTTTTCATATCTTGAGTAAACTCTCGCCTGAATAACTCAGATTCAATTATCCTTATCCTAATTCACATGAAGATAAGATTTGCACTCCAGTGCTAAATCCTGAATATATTCCAGCTGGTTACTGACACATGGCTAAGGAAAGCACAAGACCCCCTTCATCAGAAACACTTCAGTTGCCATGATGTGGTGAGACTGCACAGATGGGGCTGTTTAGCACAGGGCTAAATCTCTGGCTTTGAAAGCAGACCAAGGCAGGCCAGCAGCACGGTTCAATTCCCGTACCAGCCTCCCCGAACAGGCGCCGGAATGTGGCGACTAGGGGCTTTTCACAGTAACTTCATTGAAGTCTACTCGTGACAATAAGCGATTTTCATTTCATGATTCTCAACCACAGAGAGCAATGGAGGCTGGGCGATTAAATATATTCAAGTTTTGACAAGGGTGTCAAGGATTAAGTGGAAGAGGCAGGAAAGTGGAGTTCAGGCCTCAATCAGACTAACCACAAAGTTATTGAATGGTGGAGCCAGCTCGAATAGCTGAACTCCCATCTCCTATTTCTTCTGATACAACTACGAGCACATCCCACCCCATCCCACCCCATCCCACCCCATTCCCATCCCATCCCACCTCATCCCATCCCATCCCATTCCCATCTCATCCCATCCCATCCCATCCCATCCCATTCCCATCCCATCCCATCTCATCCCATCCCATCCCATTCCCATCCCATCCCATCCCATCCCACTCCATCCCATCCCATCCCATCCCATCCCATTCCCATCCCATCTCATTCCATCTCATCCCATCCCATCCCACTCCATCCCATCCCATCCCATTCCCATCCCATTCCACCCCATCCCATCCCATCCCATTCCCTTCCCATCCCATCCCATCCCATCCCCATCCCATCCCATCTCACCCCATCCCATTCCCATCCCATCCCACCTCATCCAATTCCCATCCCATCCCATCTCATCTCATCCCATCCCACCTCATCCCATCCCATCCCATCCCATCCCAAAATGTGAATGCGTAACCATTGACTAGAATTCAAAGCTTTAGGGCAGATTTACAGCCTTTTCCGCTGCGGGGATCTACCAGTCCTGTCCCCCCCCCCACCGCCCACCCCCACCCCCCCGACATCCCCCACCCCCACCCCCCCGACATCCCCCACCCCCCCCCGACATCCCCCACCTGCCCCCGACATCCCCCACCCCCCCCGACATCCCCCACCCCCCCGACATCCCCCACCCCCCCCGACATCCCCCACCCCCCACCGACATCCCCCACCCCCCGACATCCCCCACCCCCCCCGACATCCCCCCGACCCCCCGACATCCCCACCCCCCCGACATCCCCCACCCCCCCCACACCCCCCCCCCCCCCGACATCCCCCACCCCCCCGACATCCCCCACCCCCCCGACATCCCCCACCCCCCCGACATCCCCCACCCCCCCGACGTCCCCCACCACCCCCGACATCCCCCACCCCCCCCGACATCCCCCCCCACCCCCCCGACATCCCCCACCCCCCCGACATCCCCCACCCCCCGACATCCCCCACCCCCCCGACGTCCCCCACCCCCCCCCTACTGTCCCCACACCCCCCGACACCCCCACCCCCCCGACATCCCCCCACCCCCCCGACATTCCCACCCCCCGCCATCGCCCCACCCCCCCGACATCCCCCAACCCCCCCGACAGTCCCCCAACCCCCCCGACTCCCCCACCCCCCCCGACATCCCCCACCCCCCGACTCCCCCACCCCCCCGACATCCCCCACCCCCCCGACATCCCCCACCCCCCGACATCCCCCACCCCCCCGACATCCCCCACCCCCCCGACATCCCCCACCCCCCCGACATTCCCCACCCCCCCGACATCCCCACCCCCCCGACATTCCCCATCCCCCCGACATCCCCCACCCCCCCGACATCCCCCACCCCCCCGACATCCCCCACCCCCCCGACATTCCCCACCCCCCCGACATCCCCCACCCCCCGACATCCCCACCCCACCCCCCCCATCCCCCACCCCCCGACATCCCCCAACCCCCCGACATCCCCAACCCCCCCGACATCCCCAACCCCCCCGACAACCCCACCCCCCGACATCCCCCACCCCCCCGACATCCCCCACCTCCCCCCGACATCCCCCACCCCCCCGACATCCCCACCCCCCCGACATCCCCACCGCCCACCCCCACCCCCCCGACATCCCCCCCACCCCGACATCCCCCCCACCCCGACATCCCCCCACCCCCAACCCCCGACATCCCCCACCCCCCTGACATCCCCCACCCCCCCGACATCCCCACCACCCACCCCCACCCCCACGACATCCCCCACCCCACCCCCCGACATCCCCCACCCCCCCCGACATCCCCCACCCCCCCGACATCCCCCACCCCCCCGACATCCCCCCCCGACATCCCCCACCCCCCCGACATCCCCCACCCCCCCGACATACCCCACCCCCCCCGACATCCCCCACCCCCCCCGACATCCCCCACCCCCCCCCGACATCCCCCACCCCCCCCCCCGACATCCCCCCCCCCCCCCGACATCCCCCACCCCCCCGACATCCCCCAAAAATCCCGTCCTTCCCGAATGTCCTGTTAGAACCATGATGGAACCATCAATTCACCAGACACGTGTTTCCGATATGAATCTAGGCTTTAATCGACTTACTACAGAGCCAGCCTGTTACCTGTTGATGAACTCTCAGTGAACTGCAGGCTGACTCTGGACAAGGGTATTTATACAGCAGCACTAGGGGGAGGAGTCGTGGGCGGAGCCAAGGGTGGAGCCCTGTACAAACTCCTGGGCATTCCCAGTGCTACTCCCCCTAGTGGTCGGATAACGCTACTACGCTTACAAAGACATAGTGTGAATTATCATATTACATTCACCACAAACCATAATGGGAAAAAAGCAGATACACTTTGGAAACTTGAACATTATGCAACCAGAGGTGAGAAAATCTTTTTATGTTGTACCAGCAACAACTATTCAAAGATCTGTACAAGCTTCAAAAACTAGGTCAAAACCACAAGAGATTTAGCTTCAATATTCTCCTGTCAAGAAAGGCATCACATGATTCTTAATTCTCTATTGAAGAGGATAGATTCAATGAATCATTTAACCATTTTCTCGTCTTCCTTTATTTGTGATCAGTTGCTTGTTACCATTTTAAAAAAAAAAATCTTGTTGGCTTCTGTTTGACATTTTCTTTATTATATCTCTTCCAGGACTAGGCTGCAGGATTGAGAAAAATCGAATGTCATTTGGGGCAACGCGATGGTCTGGGGCAGTGTGATGGTCTGGGGCAGTGTGATGGTCTGGGGCAGCGCGATGGTCTGGGGCAGCGCGATGGTCTGGGGCATTGTGATGGTCTGGGGCAGCAAGGTGGTCTGGGACAGCGCGATGGTCTGGGGCAGCGCGATGGTCTGGGGCAGCACGATGGTCTGGGGCAGTGAGATGGTCTGGGGCAGTGTGATGGTCTGGGGCAGTGTGATGGTCTGGGGCAGGGTTATGGTCTGGGGCAGGGTTATGGTCTGGGGCAGCGCGATGGTCTGGGGCAGCGCGATGGTCTGGGGCAGCGCGATGGTCTGGGACAGCGCGATGGTCTGGGGCAGTGCGATGGTCTGGGGCAGTGTGATGGTCTGGGGCAGCGCGATGGTCTGGGGCAGCGCGATGGTCTGGGGCAGCGCGATGGTCTGGGGCAGCGCGATGGTCTGGGGCAGCGCGATGGTCTGGGGCAGCGCGATGGTCTGGGGCAGCGCGATGGTCTGGGGCTGCGCGATGGTCTGGGGCAGCGCGATGGTCTGGGGCAGCGCGATGGTCTGGGGCAGCGCGATGGTCTGGGGCAGCGCGATGGTCTGGGGCAGCGCGATGGTCTGGGGCAGCGCGATGGTCTGGGGCAGCGCGATGGTTTGGGGCAGCGCGATGGTCTGGGGCAGCGCGATGGTCTGGGGCAGCGCGATGGTCTGGGGCAGCGCGATGGTCTGGGGCAGCGCGATGGTCTGGGGCAGTGTGATGGTCTGGGGCAGCACGGTGGTCAGCGCCAAGGACCCGGGTTCAATTCCGGCCTCGGGTCACTGTCTATGTGGAGTTTACACTTTCTCCCCGTGTCTGTGTGGGTTTCCTCCCACAATCCAAAAGTGTGGCCCATACCAGCCTCCCCGAACAGGCGCCGGAATGTGGCGACTAAGGGCTTTTCACAGTAACGTGACAATAAGCGATTATTATTATTATGTAGGTTAGGTGGATTGGCCGTGCTAAACTGCCTCTTGTGTGCAGGATTGTGTGGGTTAGGTGGGGTTACGGCGTTTCAGGAATACAGCGGGGTAGGGAGCGTCGGTGCAGACCCGATGGGCTGAATGGCTCCTTACTGCATTATAGCGATTCTATGATTCTATTCTATGATCTGCTGTAGTGTTTACAGCTTCACAAAAGTGAACCTGCAGGGAACCACTTCACAGAATCACAACTGTGAGGCCATTCAAGGACCAAGTCTCATTGAAGTCCCCTGTCCTCTCTACCCTTCAATTTTCATATCTTGAGTAAACTTTCTCCTGAATAACTCAGATTCAATTATCCTTATCCTAATTCACATGAAGATAAGATTCCCACTCTGCTGGTTACTGATTTACTGACAAGTGCAGATAATCATCCACAATGTCAGCCCTACCCTCCCACTCACTAACTCGTGTATCTATTACTAGTTCTCTATTCCTGAGAGTGTAACCCTAATCTCTCTAATTGCAGAGTCACCTTTTTTCTGCTCCGCTCTATCCATTTTTGTGTCTGTCCATTTTTGAAATGCTAAATCAAGAAGCTGAATTTTAAACCTTCCCACTGGGTAATTTTAGTCAGCTGACATATAAAATATGTCAGGTGTCTGACCCCCCCCCCCCCCCCCCCCCCCAAGACAGGGTGGGTAAGATGTACGGCAATTGTCCTTAATCAATTGAGGACATTAAGTGGGCAATTATTGCCCAGGTTAAGGCTCTGTAATAATAATAATCTTCATTATTCTCACAAGTAGGCTGACATTAACACTGCAATGAAGTTACTGTGAAAAGGCCCTAGTCGCCACATTCCGGCGCCTGTTCGGGTACACAGAGGGAGAATTCAGAATGTCCAATTCACCTAACAGCACGTCTTTCGAGACTTGTGGGAGGAAACCGGAGCACCCGGAGGAAACCCACGCAGACACGGGGAGAACGTGCAGACTCCGCACTAATTTGCCTCACAGTCAGTGGGGACTGCTCGAGAGTGGTAGTTGGGCAAGAGTGAGAACTCTGATTTAAAATAATGTTTTACAGAGACAGGAAGGAAGAGAGGGCACATGAACTCTAAATTAGTTCAGTTGGCCGGCTTCATAAACCTGAGAAAATCCAAAATATTGCAGCCGAAATTCTAATTTACACCATGTTCCTGTTCACCCATTCCCACTGTACTTTGCTGGCACAGTGACTCCAGATCCATCCAGCAACACATCCATTTTAAAATAGCCA
>NC_052163.1:876581-917448 GCF_902713615.1 Scyliorhinus canicula | reverse complement strand
CTCCCCCCCCCCGCCCCCCCCCTCAGCCAGAGGCTGCCCCCCCGCCCCCACCCCCCCCCAGCCGGAGGGCTGCCCTCCCCCGCCCCCCCCCAGCCAGAGGTCTGCCCCCCCGCCCCACCCCCCCCCCCCAGCAGAGGGCTGCCCCCCGCCCCCCCCCCCAGCTAGAGGGCTGATGCCCCCCCCCCCCCCCGCCAGGGCCCCCCCAGCCAGAGGTCTGCCCCCCCCAGCCAGAGTGGCTGCCCCCCCCCACCCCCCCCCCCCCCCAGCCAGAGGGCTGACCCCCCCCCCCCGCCAGGGCCCCCCCCGCCCCCCCCAGCCAGAGGGCTGCCCCCCCCCCCCAGCCAGAGGGCTGCCCCCCCCAGCCAGAGGGCCGCCCGCCCCCCCCCCAGCCAGAGGGCTGCCCGCCCCCCCCAGCCAGAGGGCTGCCCCCCCCCCAGCCAGAGGGCTGCCCCCCCCAGCCAGAGGGCTGCCCCCCCTGCCAGAGGGCTCCCCCCCCAGCCAGAGGGCTGCCCCTCCCCCCAGCCAGAGGGCTGCCCCTCCCCCCAGCCAAAGGGCTGCCCCCCCCAGCCAGAGGGCTGCCCCCCCCCCAGCCAGAGGGCTGCCCCCCCGCCCCCCCCCCCCCCCACCCAGCCAGAGGGCTGCCCCCCTGCCCCCCCCACCCAGCCAGAGGGCTGGCTTCAGATGTCACGCCTGTGTATTGGGATGATGTTCACCTCTGTCGGTGCACTAGAATCTCAGGGGTACGCCTGCATCAGGCACAATGCAATCAAGGCTGCCAATCAGAGCTTCCCTTTCTGCAGCCGTCAGCCACTTCAATCTTTAATTTCAGAACAAAGGCACAAGGACTCGTTTCTCCAGAGAACAATGCTGTGATTCTCCGAGTGAGAACACATTCAATGGGAGAGGCAGAGGAGGGAGAGACATTGCAGTGGACAGTCCCCAGGAGGCACCGCCTGGGGACATGCCCGGGGGGGGGGGGGGGGGGGCTGAGCAGGAACAGGAGGGTGAGGAGGAGAGACCCAGACAACAGAGGTGACTCACACATAGAGGGTTTATTGTCAAAGTGTCTCCTACTTACAAATGAGTGAGAGGTAGTGCCGGCCACCTGTGATTGTCCAGAGACATTCTGCGTGAAGATCTGATACCATATTGGGTTGCCTCTGGAACTTGCCAGCAATCAACAGGGACGTGTGTGGAATCTCTCAGTCCACAAGACAACATCACATAAACAAGGTCACAGATGCCCATTACAGGAAGAACCACCATTATGCCAGGTTTGCTCTGGATGAAGAAAGCCAGGTTCGAGCTTTACAGCCATCCCCCAGGGATGCAGGGCTCATTTGACCATCGCAAGCATATCCTGCACATGCGGTATGCTGGCAGTTGCCATGACTCCTCCATGCTGCATGATCACTATCTGGCAATGCAATAAGGTAAGCCCTTGCCAGAAGGTGAACTGCAGAAGTATGAGAGCTCATGAAAAGGCCCAGAAAGCCCAAGGGGCTCCATGTCACTTCCTGTCAATCCCTCACTGAGAGAACACATCCTGCATCCATTGCTGTACGTTTTCACTTCGACTATTTTACAGAAGAATAAAGAACAATACAGCACAGGAACAGGCCCTTCAGCCCACCAAGCCTGCGCCGACCATGATACCATGATTGACAAGATCTTAGCTTTGGTACGTCAGCACGGTGGCACAGTGGTTAGCACTGCTGCCTCACGGCACAGTGGTTAGCACTGCTGCCTCACGGCGCCGAGGTCCCAGGTTCGGTCCCGGCTCTGGGTCACTGTCCGTGTGGAGTTTGCACATTCTCACCGTGTCTGCGTGGGTTTCGCCCCCACAACCCAAAGATGTGCAGGGTAGATCAATTGGCCACGCTAAATTGCCCCTTAATTGGAATAAATGAATTGGGTACTCTAAATTTAAAAAAAAAGATCTTTGGTCAGTGGTGACCTGCTAATGTGGCCAACCTGTCAGCCTCAAGTCTATTGAGGAACAGCAGCAACGTGAATCAAGCATTGACGCTTTTGCCAATATCTAATGATTCAAAGAGCGCCACGAATGAGATGTGGTCCGGCCTGCGGATCAGATCCTAAAATTCATCAGCGGGACCCTCCATTTCTGACACTAAGTGTTGACACCAACACACAATCCGTGGACTTTTAAAACAGCAAAACTGGTGTCGAACCCGGACCGATTCAGTGACAGTGGAGGGGCAGCAACGGCGCCGTGTGGAACACAATCCATTCCAGTGAGAAATGGTGCAGGATTCGCCGGGTCCGTGATTGACACTCGGGAGGCTGACAAGCTGCAGTCGCAGATACACATTACACTCCCCACACACACTCATCCCAGCCGCACATACACATTACACTCCCCACACACACTCATCCCAGCCGCACACACACATTACACTCCCCACACACACTCATCCCAGCCGCACATACACATTACACTCCCCACACACACTCATCCCAGCCGCACACACACATTACACTCCCCACACACACTCATCCCACCCCACACACACATTACACTCCCCGCACACACTCATCCCAGCCTCACACACACATTACACTCCCCACACACACTCATCCCAGCCGCACACACACATTACACTCCCCACACACACTCATCCCAGCCCCACACACACATTACACTCCCCCACACACACTCATCCCAGCCGCACACACACATTACACTCCCCACACACACTCATCCCAGCCGCACACACACATTACACTCCCCACACACACCATCCCAGCCCCACACACACATTACACTCCCCACACACACTCATCCCAGCCGCACACACACATTACACTCCCCACACACACTCATCCCAGCCTCACACACACATTACACTCCCCATACACACTCATCCCAGCCCCACACATACAGATTACACTTCCCACACACACTCATCCCAGCCACACATACAGATTACACTCCCCACACACACTCATCCCAGCCACACATACACATTACACTCCCCACACACACTCATCCCAGCCGCACATACACATTACACTCCCCACACACACTCATCCCAGCCCCACACACACATTACGCTCCCCACACACACTCATCCCAGCCGCACATACACATTACACTCCCCACACACACTCATCCCAGCCGCACATACACATTACACTCCCCACACACACTCATCCCAGCCGCACACACATTACCCTCCCCACACACACTCATCCCAGCCGCACACACACATTACACTCCCCACACACACTCATCCCAGCCGCACACACACATTACACTCCCCACACACACTCATCCCAGCCGCACACACACATTACACTCCCCACACACACTCATCCCACCCCACACACACATTACACTCCCCGCACACACTCATCCCAGCCTCACACACACATTACACTCCCCACACACACTCATCCCAGCCGCACACACACATTACACTCCCCACACACACTCATCCCAGCCCCACACACACATTACACTCCCCACACACACTCATCCCAGCCGCACACACACATTACACTCCCCACACACACTCATCCCAGCCGCACACACACATTACACTCCCCACACACACCATCCCAGCCCCACACACACATTACACTCCCCACACACACTCATCCCAGCCGCACACACACATTACACTCCCCACACACACTCATCCCAGCCTCACACACACATTACACTCCCCATACACACTCATCCCAGCCCCACACACACATTACACTCCCCGCACACACTCATCCCAGCCTCACACACACATTACACTCCCCGCACACACTCATCCCAGCCGCACACACACATTACACTCTCCACACACATTCATCCCAGCCGCACACACACATTACACTCCCCACACACACTCATCCCAGCCACACACACACATTACACTCCCCACACACACTCATCCCAGCCGCACACACACATTACACTCCCCACACACACTCATCCCAGCCCCGCACACACACATTACACTCCCCACACACACTCATCCCAGCCCCACACACACATTACACTCCCCACACACACTCATCCCAGCCCCACACACACATTACACTCCCCACACACACTCATCCCAGCCACACACACACATTGCACTCCCCACACACACTCATCCCAGCCCCACACACACATTACACTCCCCACACACACTCATCCCAGCCACACACACACATTGCACTCCCCACACACACTCATCCCAGCCCCACACACACATTACACTCCCCACACACACTCATCCCAGCCGCACACACATTACACTCCCCACACACACTCATCCCAGCCTCACACACACATTACACTCCCCAGACACACTCATCCCAGCCCCACACACACATTACACTCCCCACACACACTCATCCCAGCCGCACACACACATTACACTCCCCACACACACTCATCCCAGCCACACACACACATTACACTCCCCACACACACTCATCCCAGCCCCACACACACATTACACTCCCCACACACACTCATCCCAGCCGCACACACACATTACACTCCCCACACACACTCATCCCAGCCACACACACACATTACACTCCCCACACACACTCATCCCAGCCCCACACACACATTACACTCCCCACACACACTCATCCCAGCCCCACACACACATTACACTCCCCACACACACTCATCCCAGCCACACACACACATTACAGTCCCCACACACACCATCCCGGCCAACAAGACGACACTGGTTATGCTGGAGCGCGCCCACACAGCTGATGGGTCAGCTGGGGCCAGAGTGTACGTAGGGGTGTGGCCTGGGGGTCAGCTATACGACCCGTCACCCTGTCAGCGATGTGTGCAGCTGTATGGCTGCCGTGCCGGCTGCAGCAATGGTGTTCCGTTCCCGTCCACCCTGACCCCACAGCCCACCTTCTGGCCGCCCCCCACTACTCCCCCCAGTCCTGGCAGAAGCCCCCCGGCCAGCATCACGACTGTCAGTAAACTATGGTGATGTTGGACACTCTCCGTACCCCCTCTCCCTCCCGCAGCCCCCACCCCGGTTTCGCCGTCGGGAACTCGGCCCGTCGGAGGCGGAGAATTGGGGAGGCCCCGGGGAATACCGGGTCAGGCCCGCTAATGATATGTAAGTATGTTTACTGTACATGTGTTCCGGGACACATTGACGCCGCTGTCGAGGTGATGGTGAATCGCAATTTGGCGTCAAATCGGCGCCCGCGTCGGAACCTATTCTCCGCCCAATCGTGTTTCGTGATTTCAGTGTCGGCAAATGGAGAATCCTCGCCCAGGTCTTGGTTCGGACACGAACACAGCGAAGACCCAGATGTCCCTCGAGTATTATTGCTGATGAGCTGCCCTCAACCATTGCTGTCCCTTCAGGACAGTGAGATGTCTTACAAAGCAGGTTAAAGTCCAACAGGTTTGTTTCGAATCACTAGCTTTCGGAGCCCTGCTCCTTCCTCAGGTGAGTGACAAGGTGGGTTCCACAAACCACATATATAGACAAAGTCAATGATGCAAGATGATACTCTCACCCACCCCAGTCCAACGCCGGCATCTGCACATCATGTCCCTTGTGGAGTAACGGTTCAGAACTTCCCCATCACACACTCCTAATGAAGATTCACACACATCTCCCAGACAACACACAAGGGTCTGGAGATTCGTTGCACAGAGGTGTACATCACATGAATGTTTATCTTATGGGACACTGTCACGTGAGTTGCAGGATTACCAAACCTCGAAATAGGCAGCACGGTAGCACAAGTGGTTAGCTCTGTAGCTTCACAGTGCCGGGGTCCCAGGTTCGATTCCCCGCTGGGTCACTGTCTGTGCAGAGTCTCCACATTCAACCCACGTTGTCTGCGTGGGTTTCCTCCGAGTGCTCCGGTTTCCTCCCACAGTCCAAAAACGTGCAGGTTAGGTGGATTGGCCATGATAAATTTCCCTTAGTGTCCGAAAATGGTAAGGGGGGGGTTATTGGGTTACGGGGATAGGGTGGAAGTGAGGGCTTAAGTGAGTCGGTGCAGACTCGATGGGCTGAATGGCCTTCTGCACTGTATGTTCTATGTTCTAATAAGAGGAGTCCAAAGTACACAATCACAGTGCCTTCAGTTGACCAAAATTTACAAAAACCTACCCAATGAGTTTGAATAAGTGCAATTTATTGACAGTGATGGGATACTCGGGAACCAGAGGCGACATCAACATTTTCTACCTTTGTGAACTCTATCACTGTGGGCGCAGTGCTGACATCTGCAGGTGCCTGGAGGAGGCCTGACTGCTGCGATGACCTTGCCGGACCCCCTCTGGAGGTTCTAGATGGTAGTGACTGTGTGAAAGTGACTGTCAGAGAATGGTAATGAATGTGTAAAATCTGACAACAGAGTCACCATTTGAGTGAATGATGCCATGTAAGGATTTGATACTGAAGGGAGCTGAGATAGGGCTTACCCTGGCCGAATTGGTGAGATCATTCATCCTCTGCTGCACTGCGTGACCCTCTGGCGTCAATGCCAATGGTGAGCAGTGGGTGCTTCTTTGAGCTGTCCCTGGGTCAAAGACACGCCCCTGTACCCAGACACCATAGATCATTGTGTCGAAGGCCAGGTGACTGAAGTGGAGCCTTGGCTTCTTCTTGAGTGAGGTGGCCTTTTGCTCGTGGGTGGCTGCCATATTGGTCAGTGCCATGGTGAGAATGGGCTGGTTATGTGGTGTTTAAATACGGCTCCTAACCTGCCGGCTGATGGCAGGCGGGCAAATCAGCGCCTGACTCGCCAGGTGATTCAGAGAGATACTCACTCATACAGAACTAATGAGGCTCCAAGCGAGGATCTCGCAAGTTCAGACTATTCAGACCAATGGGAATTGTACCTCCAGAACCATCCACCACCGTACCTACTGATAAAAGTGGAGAATTCCATCCCGTGTCTCACACTTTCTATTGATGGAATCCCAATACAGGGGAATGTGAGGTGGTACAGACAGACTCCCGCTATCAAGGGTACTGCCTTCCTTGCCCAGAATCATCCCTGTCAGTCTGTTTCAGGCTGGCGCAGCAGCTGATTGGGCCCAGCCTCTTCCACATGTTCTGTTATGGGATGTGATCGAGGAAAAGATTTCTGCAGAATATCGCTGTTGCTAAGAGCAATTCTTCCTGACAACTGGTTGATGGAAAGAAAGGCAACGTAGTCAGGTATATACCATTAAACTCCCACTTCCCCAGGGGCTAGTGGAGCTGAGGTTCAAAGCAACAAGGGGTTATCCAAACCTTGTGCCCTCCAATCGATCATTGAGCTTTGAAACAAGCCCAGGGTTCTGCAAATTGTCATCTATTCATCTGAGAGTCGCTCAAGGAGATGATTGGAATTCTGAGCTCTCGTTTGATCATCAGAAATTTGGATTCTGTTTCACTTTGGTTAGTTAGGTACCCAATATGGTTCAGGAGTGAGGCATTAACCTAACTGCACATCTTCACTTTAGAAGAAAGAAACGGGGTGATATCGGATCCATTTTACCAAAACACAACCAACTCGGCATCCGTGGAAAGTAAAACAAAGCATTTCAGGTCTTCAACTTTCATCGAAACAGGAAGAGGTTCAACATGATTCCAGGCAAGGAAAGGGGGTTGGGAAATGGGGATAGGGTGAGTGTGTGATGTGGATAATAGTAGAGATTAAGTGAGAAAAGGGATAATGGTTTAAATGGGTGATAATGAGACAAGTAAATGGCTGGATTTTCCATTCCAGCTCCTGGGGCTGGATTCTCCGATTCTGGGACAATGTTCCCATGCCGGCGGGGGAACAGGGGCGTTTTACACCCAAAAACATGACACAAAATGTCCACTGATTCCTCGTTTGGCTGGGGGCTAACAGGCTGGCGTAGAGCACCCCAGCAATGTCCTCGGGCCGTCGATACGTCGCGCGGTGTACTCTCCGAATAGGCCGCTTTGGAGGGGACGGAGCATCGCGAAAACAGCGCCGCCCCCGATTTGGACGGGAACTCGGCTTCTCCGGCTGTTCAACAAACGTGATTTCGGCATCTGTGACCGGAGAATCCAGCCGCTGGTGTTTGCTGGTGCGAGGAGTGGGGCCTGATATGTGATTCCCTCTCCTTCACCATGTAAATTTAGTCATGGAAGGGAGCTCGAGAGATTCTCTCAGAATCCTGGGATCTAACCGCCATTTTGAGCGAGGTCTGGCATTGACCCCCCTCTCCACTACAATGCAATCCTGCCCCCACCCCTTTGCTGACAGGTACGGGCATCATCCCGCCCCCACCCATGGGAATAACGGGTCACCCCCCCGCCCCACAGCAATCATGAGGGTGGCCCCACTTCCCCATTGACCCCTTTTAGAGACACACATTAGACCTCCATCTGAAACCCCCCCAGAGACCTCATCAGACCCCCATCATTGACCACCATCTGGAAACCCCCATCAGACCCCCATCAGAGACCCCCCCATTAGACCTACCATCTGGGGAGAGTCTGATGGGGCTGACTGATGGCGGGTCTAATGGGGGGTCTGATGGGGTCTCTGATGGGACCCCCCCCCATGAAACCCCCCATCAGATTCTCCCCATCAGACTCCCATCAGACACTCCAACAGAGCCCCCCATCAGTCACCCCCCATCAGACTCTCCCCATAAGACCCCCAGCAGACACCCCCTCAACAGACACCCCCCCATCAGGCACCGCATCAGAGACCCTATGACCCCCATTCGACTCCCCCATCAGACCCCCATCATAGACCCCATCAGACACCCCACATCAGACACCCCCTATCAGGCACCCCATTGGACACCCCCATCAGGCACCCCATTGGACACCCCCATCAGGCACCCCATTGGACACCCCCATCAGGTACCCCATTGGACACCCCCATCAGGCACCCCATTGGACACCCCCATCAGGTACCCCATTGGACACCCCCATCAGGTACCCCATTGGACACCCCCATCAGGTACCCCATTGGACACCCCCATCAGGTACCCCATTGGACACCCCCATCAGGTACCCCATCAGAGACCCCATGACCCCATTAGACCCCCCATCAAACCCCCCCATCATAGACCCCATCATACCTCCCACCAGACACCCCCCATCAGACCCACCAATCAGACCCACCAATCAGACCCAGCCATCAGACATACCCATCAGACACCCCCCATCAAACTCTCCCATCCAACCCTCCCCATCAGACCCTCCCCATCAGACCCTCCCCATCAGATCAAGGGGATATTTTCACAGATTTTTGACAGTAAATTGTTTACTGTGACTGAGACAGTTCAGGTGTATCTATGGGATGGACTGTAAATGAGACAGTGCAGGTGTATCTATGGGATTGTAAATGAGACAGTACAGGTGTATCTATCAGATTGTAAATGAGACAGTACAGGTGTATCTATCAGATTGTAAATGAGACAGTACAGGTGTATCTATGGGATGGATTGTAAATGAGACAGTACAGGTGTATCTATGGGATTGTAAATGAGACAGTACAGGTGTATCTATCAGATTGTAAATGAGACAGTACAGGTGTATCTCTGGGATTGTAAATGAGACAGTACAGGTGTATCTATGGGATGGATTGTAAATGAGACAGTACAGGTGTATCTATGGGATTGTAAATGAGACGGTACAGGTGTATCTATGGGATTGTAAATGAGACGGTACAGGTGTATCTATGGGATTGTAAATGAGACAGTACAGGTGTATCTATGGGATGGATTGTAAATGAGACAGTGCAGGTGTATCTATGGGATGGATTGTAAATGAGACAGTACAGGTGTATCTATGGGATTATAAATGAGACAGTACAGGTGTATCTATGGGATTGTAAATGAGACAGTACAGGTGTATCTATGGGATTGTAAATGAGACAGTACAGGTCTATCTATGGGATTGTAAATGAGACAGTACAGGTGTATCTATGGGATTGTAAATGAGAGACAGTACAGGTGTATCTATGGGATTGTAAATGAGACAGTACAGGTGTATCTATGGGATGGATTGTAAATGAGACAGTACAGGTGTATCTATGGGATTGTAAATGAGAGACAGTACAGGTGTATCTATGGGATTGTAAATGAGACAGTACAGGTGTATCTATGGGATGGATTGTAAATGAGACAGTACAGGTGTATCTATCAGATTGTAAATGAGACAGTACAGGTGTATCTATGGGACGGATTGTAAATGAGAGACAGTACAGGTGTATCTATGGGATTGTAAATGAGACAGTACAGGTGTATCTATGGGATGGATTGTAAATGAGACAGTACAGGTGTATCTATCAGATTGTAAATGAGACAGTACAGGTGTATCTATCAGATTGTAAATGAGACGGTACAGGTGTATCTATGGGATTGTAAATGAGACAGTACAGGTGTATCTATCAGATTGTAAATGAGACGGTACAGGTGTATCTATCAGATTGTAAATGAGACAGTACAGGTGTATCTATGGGATTGTAAATGAGACAGTACAGGTGTATCTATCAGATTGTAAATGAGACTGTACAGGTGTATCTATGGGATTGTAAATGAGACAGTACAGGTATATCTATGGGATTGTAAATGAGACAGTACAGGTGTATCTATGGGACGGATTGTAAATGAGACAGTACAGGTGTATCTATGGGATTGTAAATGAGACAGTACAGGTGTATCTATCAGATTGTAAATGAGACGGTACAGGTGTATCTATGGGATTGTAAATGAGACAGTACAGGTGTATCTATCAGATTGTAAATGAGACAGTACAGGTGTATCTATGGGATTGTAAATGAGACAGTACAGGTGTATCTATCAGATTGTAAATGAGACTGTACAGGTGTATCTATGGGATTGTAAATGAGACAGTACAGGTGTATATATGGGATTGTAAATGAGACAGTACAGGTGTATCTATGGGATTGTAAATGAGACAGTACAGGTGTATCTATGGGATTGTAAATGAGACAGTACAGGTGTATCTATCAGATTGTAAATGAGACGGTACAGGTGTATCTATGGGATTGTAAATGAGACAGTACAGGTCTATCTATGGGATTGTAAATGAGACAGTACAGGTGTATCTATGGGATTGTAAATGAGACAGTACAGGTGTATCTATGGGATTGTAAATGAGACAGTACAGGTGTATCTATGGGATTGTAAATGAGACAGTACAGGTGTATCTATGGGATTGTAAATGAGACAGTACAGGTGTATCTATCAGATTGTAAATGAGACGGTACAGGTGTATCTATGGGATTGTAAATGAGACAGTACAGGTGTATCTATGGGATTGTAAATGAGACAGTACAGGTGTGTCTATCAGATTGTAAATGAGACAGTACAGGTGTATCTATGGGATTGTAAATGAGACAGTACAGGTGTATCTATGGGATTGTAAATGAGACAGTACAGGTGTATCTATCAGATTGTAAATGAGACGGTACAGGTGTATCTATCAGATTGTAAATGAGACGGTACAGGTGTATCTATGGGATTGTAAATGAGACAGTACAGGTCTATCTATGGGATTGTAAATGAGACAGTACAGGTGTATCTATGGGATTGTAAATGAGACAGTACAGGTGTATCTATGGGATTGTAAATGAGACAGTACAGGTGTATCTATCAGATTGTAAATGAGACGGTACAGGTGTATCTATGGGATTGTAAATGAGACAGTACAGGTGTATCTATGGGATTGTAAATGAGACAGTACAGGTGTATCTATCAGATTGTAAATGAGACAGTACAGGTGTATCTATGGGATTGTAAATGAGACAGTACAGGTGTATCTATCAGATTGTAAATGAGACAGTACAGGTGTATCTATCAGATTGTAAATGAGACAGTACAGGTGTATCTATGGGATTGTAAATGAGACAGTACAGGTGTATCTATCAGATTGTAAATGAGACAGTACAGGTGTATCTATGGGATTGTAAATGAGACAGTACAGGTGTATCTATGGGACGGATTGTAAAAGAGACAGTACAGGTGTATCTATCAGATTGTAAATGAGACAGTACAGGTGTATCTATGGGATTGTAAATGAGACAGTACAGGTGTATCTATCAGATTGTAAATGAGACAGTACAGGTGTATCTATGGGATTGTAAATGAGACAGTACAGGTGTATCTATGGGACGGATTGTAAAAGAGACAGTACAGGTGTATCTATGGGATTGTAAATGAGACAGTACAGGTGTATCTATCAGATTGTAAATGAGACGGTACAGGTGTATCTATGGGATTGTAAATGAGACAGTACAGGTGTATCTATGGGATTGTAAATGAGACAGTACAGGTCTATCTATGGGATTGTAAATGAGACTGTACAGGTGTATCTATGGGACGGATTGTAAATGAGACAGTACAGGTGTATCTATGGGATTGTAAATGAGACAGTACAGGTGTATCTATGGGATTGTAAATGAGACAGTACAGGTGTATATATGGGATTGTAAATGAGACAGTACAGGTGTATCTATGGGATTGTAAATGAGACAGTACAGGTGTATCTATGGGATTGTAAATGAGACAGTACAGGTGTATCTATGGGATTGTAAATGAGACAGTACAGGTGTATCTATGGGATTGTAAATGAGACTGTACACGGGAATGGGACAACTCATCGCCGCTGACTCATCGCCAGCCCAACTCATCGCCAGCCCAACTAAAAATTGAAATTCATGGTAATTCATGGTAAAAGCTGTCGGCGGCGGGTATCTTTTGAACGGCCCGCACCAAGCATTTGATAGATAGACCGGCCGGCGAACCAAGTTATCACAGTTCAGACCGGTGGTATTTCAAATTCAATAAAAATTAATGGAGGTTAAAAGACTAAAATTGAAATTCATGGAGACTTATTTTATGTTATGAGAAATACTGCGTAAATATTCAATAGGAATCCTTTCATTAAAACTTTGGACTATCCTAAGAATGCGGTTATCAGTATCTAGGTATCTTTTTAATTTTGCTGGTGGTGCACTGCCAGCTATAAGCAATTCTAAATAACAGTCTAGTCCTTTTTGAACTGTTCTGAGTGCATTAATGAATTTCCATATTGTAGGATGTTCCATCCCTAATTCCATTTGTAGTCTTCTGTTTGCTGCTTCTGCGTGGTTGTTGGTTCTGTCTTCATGATTTAAAGTTCGAACATACAAATTCCACATTTCCATTGGGAAGAGTGAGGCACGTCTGCTATTTCCGCGTCTGTTTAACCGACCTATATAATTGTTTTCGAGCCAATTCAGGATTGGCATATGCTCTGTAGATAATTCGTCAACTAAGGCATCAATATAGGAATCTATATGTTCGACAGGGACAAATGCAAGAGCCAGTATCATCTTGACTTGGAACGAAAACTTGCTGTCGTTATTATAACGAGAAGTTAGACCCGAAGCCGCAATGTGCTTCTGCATATTTTGACTAAGGTGAAAGAAGCACCCTTTTAATTCTACGTTTGGAAATATTTCTTTGATTGCACTAAATGCCGCGAGTTCAAAATCACATACAATTGATTTCGGGTTTACGGTGGGCTCAATTTCTTTTATCATTTCAAATAAGCTTGAATATGTGACTTTTTGCTTGTTAGGTAAAAGAGCATAAAGTACTGGGATGCCACCTCCGAATTTTTGAGCCAGTACAATATAAACCTGAGAAAATAACTTCGGAGCTATCTTAAAGGTTCCATCTACATACCAAACTTCTGATGAAGCCAACTGTTGCAACCAACTTCTCCTTCCAAACAGCAAGAGTCTGTCTTCTCCGGGACCACTGTCTTTTAGTAAAAAAACTTCCTTCTGGTTTGGCTCCGTTTCGTAGGTCGCATATTCATCAGGGATTGCTAACTGTTGAAGGTCAGTAGGGTCTGGCGGAGGGACGCTAATTTGATTCCGTTTCCGTCGAATTGTTTTCTTCAGAGCAGACGCACACGGTAGTGATCCTTGTTCCGCTTGGGAAACATTCGCCAAAACTTCATTAATCAATACACTTGGGTTTTCCATTGTCTCCTCGGCTCGGGTTTTAATTTTTGTAGTCGTCCTTGCCACTTCTATTCGTATTGGTGAAGAGTCATGGGTGTGAGTATTTATGAATTTCACTACGTTTCCAAATCTTGTGTGAATTCTTGCTTTGCATCTGCTGAGCTGTTCACATCGCCAAAACATCAAATCGCCTTCGGTTTTACTGAATTTATCAAAAATGAACAAATATCCATTATGAGAAAACTTCTCTTTGCCTCGCTGACTTAAAATTTGCTCCATTGTAAAGGGTTTAAAATTGGAAGAATTAAAATTGAAGTTCCTGTCCTGAAGGTAATTTGTGTTCTGTGGAGGAGCAGATTTATTTGTTGACAAATAGGTGTGTTGGTAATTGAGTAACTTGTGGATATAGTTAGTCGGTAATTATTGTGGGCTGGCGATGAGTTGGGCTGGCGATGAGTTGGGCTGGCGATGAGTTGGGCTGGCGATGAGTTGGGCTGGCGATGAGTTGGGCTGGCGATGAGTTGGGCTGGCGATGAGTTGGGCTGGCGATGAGTTGGGCTGGCGATGAGTTGGCTGGCGATGAGTTGGCTGGCGATGAGTTGGGCTGGCGATGAGTTGGGCTGGCGATGAGTTGGGCTGGCGATGAGTTGGGCTGGCGATGAGTTGGCTGGCGATGAGTTGGCTGGCGATGAGTTGGCTGGCGATGAGTTGGGCTGGCGATGAGTTGGGCTGGCGATGAGTTGGCTGGCGATGAGTTGGGCTGGCGATGGGTTGGGCTGGCGATGAGTTGGGCTGGCGATGAGTCAGCGGCGATGAGTCGGCCGCGATGAGTTGTCCTAGACCCCTGTACACTAAGGAGGTTCCAGTCAATATAAAGGAATTTGAAGTCACCCATGACAACAACTCTGTTACTTCTGCAGTTTTCCAAGATCTGCCGCCCAATCTGTTCCTCTATCTCTCTGCTGGTATTGGGGGGGTCTATAGAAAACTCCCAATAAAGTGACTGCTCCTTTCTTGTTTCTGACTTCCACCCATACTGACTCAGTAGACAAACCCTCCTCAACTACCTCCTTTTCTGCAGCTATGGTGCACTCCCTAATTAACAGCGCCACTCCCCCTCCTCTTTTACCTCCCTCCCTATTCTTCTTAAAGCATCTAAACCCCAGAACATCTAACAACCATTCCTGCCCCTGTGAAATCCATGTCTCCGTAATGGCCACAACATCCTAGTTCCAAGTACTGATCCATGCTCGAAGTTCATCTCCCTTATTCTCCATACTCCTTGCATTGAAGCAGCCACACTTTAACCCATTTCACTGAGTGCAACTTTGTCCTATCAACTGTCTATCCTTCCTCACAGACTTGCTGCCTGTTCAACAGCTACCCTATCCTCTGATCCATAGCTCTGGTTCCCATCTCCCTGCCAAACTAGTTTAAATCCTCCCAAAGAGCTCCAGCAAACCTCCCACCCAGGATATTGGTGCCCCTCCAGTTTAGGTGCAATGTGTCCTTCATGTACAGGTCCCACCTTCCCCAGAAGATATCCCAATGATCCACATATCTGAAGCCTTCCCTCCTGCACCAGCCCTGCAGCCACATGTTCAGCTGCACTCGCTCTCTGTTCCTTGCCTCACTTGCACGTGACCCCAGTAGCAATCCTGAGATCACTACTCTGCTTGTCCTGCTCTTTAGCTTCCAACCTAACTCCCTAAAATCACTTTTTAGATCCTCATCCCTTTTCTTAGCTATGTCGCTGGTGCCTATGTGCACCACGACTTTTGGTTGCTCACCCTCCCCTTTAAGAATCCTGTTGACCCGATCAGAGGGAACATACCTGGTACCCGGGAGGGAACATACCTTCCAGGAGTCTCGCTCGCGACCACAGAATCTCCTATCTATTCCCCTAACCATTGAGTCTCCTATTACTATTGCTTTTCTGTTCTCCCCCCTTCCCTTCTGAGCCCCAGAACCAGACTCAGTGCCAGAGACCTGGCCGCTGGGGCCTTCCCCCGGTAGGTCATCCCCCCCAACAGCATCCAAAACGGTATACTTGTTTTGAAGGGGAACGGCCACGAGGGATCCCTGCACTGTCTGCCCGTTCGTTTTCCTTCCACCGACTATAACCCAACTACTCTTCTCCTGTACCTTGGGTGTGGCTACCTCCCTGTAACTCTTCTCTATCACCCCCTCTGCCTCCCGGATGATCCGGAGTTATCCAGCTCCAGCTCCAGTTCCCTAACACGGTCTCTGAGGAGCTGGAGTTGGGTGCACTTCCTGCAGGTATAGTCAGCGGGGACACCAGTGGTATCCCTCACCACCCACATCCTACAGGAGGAGCATGCAACTGCCCTAGCCTCCATCCCCTCTGATCTGAATTCCCAGAGATTTAAAAGGGAAAAAAAAATGAAACACCCGTTAGGCCCTTAAATATATATATATATATATATATATATAAATATATACTGTATATACTGTATATACTGCTGCTACTATATATACGGTATATACTGCTGCTACTATATATACTGTATATACTGCTGCTATTATATATACTGTATATACTGCTGCTACTATATATACTGTACATACTGTATATACTGCTGCTACTATATATACTGTATATACTGTATATACTGCTGCTACTATATATACTGTATATACTGTATATACTGCTGCTACTATATATACTGTATATACTGTATATACTGCTGCTACTATATATACTGTATATACTGCTGCTACTATATATACTGTATATACTGTATATACTGCTGCTACTATATATACTGTATATACGGCTGCTACTATATATACTGTATATACTGTATATACTGTATATACTGCTGCTACTATATATACTGTATATACTGTATATACTGCTGCTACTATATATACTGTATATACTGCTGCTACTATATGTACTGTATATACTGTATATACTGCTGCTACGATATATACTGTCTATACTGTATATACTGCGGCTACTATATATACTGTATATACTGTATATACTGCTGCTAATATATATACTGTATATACTGCGGCTACTATATATACTGTATATACTGTATATACTGCTGCTAATATATATACTGTATATACTGCGGCTACTATATATACTGTATATACTGCGGCTACTATATATACTGTATATACTGCTGCTAATATATATACTGTATATACTGCTGCTACTATATATACTGTATATACTGTATATACTGCTGCTAATATATATACTGTATATACTGCTGCTACTATATATACTGTATATACTGCTGCTAATATATATACTGTATATACTGCTGCTACTATATATACTGTATATACTGCTGCTACTATATATACTGTATATACTGTATATACTGCTGCTACTATATATACTGTATATACTGCTGCTAATATATATACTGTATATACTGCTGCTACTATATATACTGTATATACTGTATATACTGCTGCTAATATATATACTGTATATACTGCGGCTACTATATATACTGTATATACTGCGGCTACTATATATACTGTATATACTGCTGCTAATATATATACTGTATATACTGCTGCTACTATATATACTGTATATACTGCTGCTAATATATATACTGTATATACTGTATATACTGCTGCTACTATATATACTGTATATACTGTATATACTGCTGCTACTATATATACTGTATATACTGCTGCTAACATATATACTGTATATACTGCTGCTACTATATATACTGTATATACTGTATATACTGCTGCTACTATATATACTGTATATACTGCTGCTACTATATATACTGTATATACTGCTGCTACTATATATACTGTATATACTGTATATACTGTATATACTGCTGCTAATATATATACTGTATATACTGCTGCTAATATATATACTGTATATACTGCTGCTACTATATATACTGTATATACTGTATATACTGTATATACTGCTGCTAATATATATACTGTATATACTGCTGCTAATATATATACTGTATATACTGCTGCTACTATATATACTGTATATACTGTATATACTGCTGCTAATATATATACTGTATATACTGCTGCTACTATATATACTGTATATACTGTATATACGGCTGCTACTATATATACTGTATATACTGTATATACTGTATATACTGCTGCTACTATATATACTGTATATACTGTATATACTGCTGCTACTATATATACTGTATATACTGTATATACTGCTGCTACTATATATACTGTATATACTGAATATACTGCTGCTACTATATATACTGTATATACAGTATATACTGCTGTTACTATATATACTGTATATACTGTATATACTGCTGCTACTATATATACTGTATATACTGTATATACTGCTGCTACTATATATACTGTATATACTGCTGCTACTATATATACTGTATATACTGTATATACTGCTGTTACTATATATACTGTATATACTGTATATACTGTATATACTGCTGTTACTATATATACTGTATATACTGTATATACTGCTGTTACTATATATACTGTATATACTGTATATACTGCTGCTACTATATATACTGTATATACTGTATATACTGCTGTTACTATATATACTGTATATACTGTATATACTGCTGCTACTATATATACTGTATATACTGTATATACTGCTGCTACTATATATACTGTATATACGGCTGCTACTATATATACTGTATATACTGTATATACTGCTGTTACTATATATACTGTATATACTGTATATACTGCTGCTACTATATATACTGTATATACTGTATATACTGCTGCTACTATATATACTGTATATACTGTATATACTGCTGCTACTATATATACTGTATATACTGCTGCTACTATATATACTGTATATACTGTATATACTGCTGCTACTATATATACTGTATATACTGTATATACTGCTGTTACTATATATACTGTATATACTGTATATACTGCTGCTACTATATATACTGTATATACTGTATATACTGCTGCTACTATATATACTGTATATACTGCTGCTACTATATATACTGTATATACTGCGGCTACTATATATACTGTATATACTGTATATACTGCTGCTACTATATATACTGTATATACTGCTGCTACTATATATACTGTATATACTGCTGCTACTATATATACTGTATATACTGCGGCTACTATATATACTGTATATACTGTATATACTGCTGCTACTATATATACTGTATATACTGCTGTTACTATATATACTGTATATACTGCGGCTACTATATATACTGTATATACTGCTGCTACTATATATACTGTATATACTGCTGCTACTATATATACTGTATATACTGTATATACTGCTGCTACTATATATACTGTATATACTGCTGCTACTATATATACTGTATATACTGCTGCTACTATATATACTGTATATACTGTATATACTGCTGCTACTATATATACTGTATATACTGTATATACTGCGGCTACTATATATACTGTATATACTGTATATACTGCTGCTACTATATATACTGTATATACTGTATATACTGCTGCTACTATATATACTGTATATACTGTATATACTGTATATACTGCTGCTACTATATATACTGTATATACTGCTGCTACTATATATACTGTATATACTGTATATACTGCTGCTACTATATATACTGTATATACTGCAGCTACTATATATACTGTATATACTGTATATACTGTATATACTGCTGCTACTATATATACTGTATATACTGCTGCTACTATATATACTGTATATACTGTATATACTGCTGCTACTATATATACTGTATATACTGCTGCTACTATATATACTGTATATACTGCGGCTACTATATATACTGTATATACTGTATATACTGCTGCTACTATATATACTGTATATACTGTATATACTGCTGCTACTATATATACTGTATATACTGCTGCTACTATATATACTGTATATACTGTATATACTGCTGCTACTATATATACTGTATATACTGCTGCTACTATATATACTGTATATACTGCTGCTACTATATATACTGTATATACTGCGGCTACTATATATACTGTATATACTGTATATACTGCTGCTACTATATATACTGTATATACTGCGGCTACTATATATACTGTATATACTGCTGCTACTATATATACTGTATATACTGCTGCTGCTATATATACTGTATATACTGCTGCTACTATATATACTGTATATACTGCGGCTACTATATATACTGTATATACTGTATATACTGTTGCTACTATATATACTGTATATTCTGCTGCTGCTATATATACTGTATATACTGCTGCTACTATATATACTGTATATACTGTATATACTGCTGCTACTATATATACTGTATATACTGCTGCTACTATATATACTGTATATACTGTATATACTGTATATACTGCTGCTACTATATATACTGTATATACTGTATATACTGCGGCTACTATATATACTGTATATACTGCTGCTACTATATATACTGTATATACTGCTGCTGCTATATATACTGTATATACTGCTGCTACTATATATACTGTATATACTGTATATACTGCGGCTACTATATATACTGTATATACTGCTGCTACTATATATACTGTATATACTGCTGCTACTATATATACTGTATATACTGTATATACTGCTGCTACTATATATACTGTATATACTGTATATACTGCTGCTGCTATATATACTGTATATACTGCTGCTACTATATATACTGTATATACTGTATATACTGCGGCTACTATATATACTGTATATACTGCTGCTACTATATATACTGTATATACTGCTGCTGCTATATATACTGTATATACTGCTGCTACTATATATACTGTATATACTGCTGCTACTATATATACTGTATATACTGCTGCTACTATATATACTGTATATACTGCTGCTACTATATATACTGTATATACTGTATATACTGCGGCTACTATATATACTGTATATACTGCTGCTACTATATATACTGTATATACTGCTGCTGCTATATATACTGTATATACTGCTGCTACTATATATACTGTATATACTGCTGCTACTATATATACTGTATATATTGCTGCTGCTATATATACTGTATATACTGCTGCTACTATATATACTGTACATACTGTATATACTGTATATACTGCTGCTACTATATATACTGTATATACTGCTGCTACTATATATACTGTATATACTGTATATACTGCTGCTACTATATATACTGTCTATACTGCTGCTACTATATATACTGTATATACTGTATATTCTGCTGCTACTGTATATACTGCTGCTACTATATATACTGTATATCCTGTATATACTGTATATACTGCTGCTACTATATATACTGTATATACTGCTGCTGCTATATATACTGTATATACTGTATATACTGCTGCTACTATATATACTGTCTATACTGCTGCTACTATATATACTGTATATACTGTATATTCTGCTGCTACTGTATATACTGTATATACTGCTGCTACTATATATACTGTATATACTGCTGCTACTATATATACTGTATATACTGTATATACTGCGGCTACTATATATACTGTATATACTATATATACTGCTGCTACTATATATACTGTATATACTGCTGCTACTATATATACTGTATATACTGTATATACTGTATATACTGCTGCTGCTATATATACTGTATATACTGCTGCTACTATATATACTGTATATACTGCTGCTACTATATATACTGTATATACTGTATATACTGCTGCTACTATATATACTGTATATACTGTATATACTGCTGCTACTATATATAATGTATATACTGTATATACTGCTGCTACTATATATACTGTATATACTGTATATACTGCTGCTACTATATATACTGTATATACTGCTGCTACTATATATACTGTATATACTGCTGCTACTATATATACTGTATATACTGCTGCTACTATATATACTGTATATACTGCTGCTACTATATATACTGTATATACTGTATATACTGCTGCTACTATATATACTGTATATACTGCTGCTACTATATATACTGTATATACTGTATATACTGCTGCTACTATATACTGTATATACTGTATATACTGCTGCTACTATATATACTGTATATACTGTATATACTGCTGCTACTATATATACTGTATATACTGCTGCTACTATATATACTGTATATACTGTATATACTGCTGCTACTATATATACTGTATATACTGTATATACTGCTGCTACTATATATACTGTATATACTGTATATACTGCTGCTACTATATATACTGTATATACTGCTGCTACTATATATACTGTATATACTGTATATACTGTATATACGGCTGCTACTATATATACTGTATATACTGCTGCTACTATATATACTGTATATACTGTATATACTGCTGCTACTATATATACTGTATATACTGTATATACTGCTGCTACTATATATACTGTATATACTGTATATACTGCTGCTACTATATATACTGTATATACTGTATATACTGCTGCTACTATATATACTGTATATACTGTATATACTGCTGCTACTATATATACTGTATATACTGCGGCTACTATATATACTGTATATACTGTATATACTGCTGCTACTATATATACTGTATATACTGTATATACTGCTGCTACTATATATACTGTATATACTGTATATACTGCTGCTACTATATATACTGTATATACTGCTGCTACTATATATACTGTATATACTGCTGCTATTATATATACTGTATATACTGCTGCTACTATATATACTGTATATACTGTATATACTGCTGCTACTATATATACTGTATATACTGTATATACTGCTGCTACTATATATACTGTATATACTGTATATACTGCTGCTACTATATATACTGTATATACTGTATATACTGCTGCTACTATATATACTGTATATACTGCTGCTACTATATATACTGTATATACTGGTGCTATTATATATACTGTATATACTGCTGCTACTATATATACTGTATATACTGTATATACTGCTGCTACTATATATACTGTATATACTGCTGCTACTATATATACTGTATATACTGCTGCTACTATATATACTGTATATACTGTATATACTGCTGCTACTATATATACTGTATATACTGTATATACTGCTGCTACTATATATACTGTATATACTGTATATACTGCTGCTACTATATATACTGTATATACTGCTGCTACTATATATACTGTATATACTGTATATACTGCTGCTACTATATATACTGTATATACTGCTGCTACTATATATACTGTATATACTGTATATACTGCTGCTACTATATATACTGTATATACTGTATATACTGTATATACTGCTGCTACTATATATACTGTATATACTGTATATACTGCTGCTACTATATATACTGTATATACTGTATATACTGCTGCTACTATATATACTGTATATACTGCTGCTACTATATATACTGTATATACTGCTGCTACTATATATACTGTATATACTGTATATGCTGCTGCTACTATATATACTGTATATACTGTATATACTGCTGCTACTATATATACTGTATATACTGTATATACTGCTGCTACTATATATACTGTATATACTGTATATACTGCTGCTACTATATATACTGTATATACTGCTGCTACTATATATACTGTATATACTGCTGCTACTATATATACTGTATATACTGCTGCTACTATATATACTGTATATACTGCTGCTACTATATATACTGTATATACTGCTGCTACTATATATACTGTATATACTGTATATACTGCTGCTACTATATATACTGTATATACTGCTGTTACTATATATACTATATATACTATATATATACTGCTGCTACTATATATACTGTATATACTGCTGCTACTATATATACTGTATATACTGTATATACTGCTGCTACTATATATACTGTATATACTGTATATACTGCTGCTACTATATATACTGTATATACTGTATATACTGCTGCTACTATATATACTGTATATACTGCTGCTACTATATATACTGTATATACTGCTGCTACTGTATATACTGTATATACTGTATATACTGCTGCTACTATATATACTGCTGCTACTGTATATACTGTATATACTGTATATACTGCTGCTACTATATATACTGTATATACTGTATATACTGCTGCTACTATATATACTGTATATACTGCTGCTACTATATATACTGTACATACTGTATATACTGTATATACTGATGCTACTATATATACTGTATATACTGTATATACTGCTGCTACTATATATACTGTATATACTGTATATACTGCTGCTACTATATATACTGTATATACTGCTGCTACTATATATACTGTATATACTGTATATATGGCTGCTACTATATATACTGTATATACTGTATATACTGCTGCTACTATATATACTGTATATACTGTATATACTGCTGCTACTATATATACTGTATATACTGCTGGTACTATATATACTGTATATACTGTATATACTGCTGCTACTATATATACTGTATATACTGCTGCTGCTATATATACTGTATATACTGCTGCTACTATATATACTGTATATACTGCTGCTACTGTATATACTGTATATACTGCTGTTACTATATATACTGTATATACTGCTGCTACTATATATACTGTATATACTGCTGCTACTATATATACTGTATATACTGTATATACTGCTGCTACTATATATACTGTATATACTGCTGCTACTATATATACTGTATATACTGCTGCTACTATATATACTGTATATACTGTATATACTGCTGCTACTATATATACTGTATATACTGTATATACTGCTGTTACTATATATACTGTATATACTGTATATACTGCTGCTACTATATATACTGTATATACTGTATATACTGTATATACTGTATATACTGCTGTTACTATATATACTGTATATACTGCTGCTACTATATATACTGTATATACTGCTGCTACTATATATACTGTATATACTGCTGCTACTATATATACTGTATATACTGTATATACTGCTGCTACTATATATACTGTATATACTGTATATACTGCTGTTACTATATATACTGTATATACTGTATATTCTGCTGCTACTATATATACTGTATATACTGTATATACTGCTGCTACTATATATACTGTATATACTGCTGCTACTATATATACTGTATATACTGTATATACTGCTGCTACTATATATACTGTATATACTGTATATACTGCTGCTACTATATATACTGTAGATACTGTATATACTGCTGCTACTATATATACTGTATATACTGTATATACTGCTGCTACTCTACCAAGTGAACCCTCTAAAATTGGTGATTCTACGAAATGATGCAAAGATAGCTTTCTGGCCCCCAAAAAAACAAAAACCAAACAAAAAAACCCAACTCTTACCGTACAGAATGTAGCTGCTCTGTCAACCAACTGGAACTCCGCCCTCCGACTCTGCTCCCAGTCAGCTGCACTCCCTGTAAACTCCCGGCTTCCTTCTCGCTCTTTGAGGAAATGTAGGGAATTAAATGAAAAGAGCACCTTACTCTCTCCTCACCGAACTCCCTCAGTCACCGAACTCCCACTCTTGCACCCAAAGTCAGCACTCCAGTGCACCCAAAGTCAGCACTCCAGTGCACCCAAAGTCAGCACTCCAGTGCACCCAAAGTTAGCACTCCAGTGCACCCAAAGTCAGCACTCCAGTACACCCAAAGTCAGCACTCCAGTGCACCCAAAGTTAGCACTCCAGTACACCCAAAGTCAGCACTCCAGTGCACCCAAAGTCAGCACTCCAGTGCACCCAAAGTTAGCACTCCAGTGCACCTGAAGTCAGCACTCCAATGCACCCAAAGTCAGCACTCCAGTACACCCAAAGTCAGCACTCCAGTGTACCCAAAGTTAGCACTCCAGTGCACCCAAAGTCAGCACTCCAGTACACCCAAAGTCAGCACTCCAGTGCACCCAAAGTCAGCACTCCAGTACACCCAAAGTCAGCACTCCAGTACACCCAAAGTCAGCACTCCAGTGCACCCAAAGTCAGCACTCCAGTGCACCCAAAGTTAGCACTCCAGTGCACCTGAAGTCAGCACTCCAATGCACCCAAAGTCAGCACTCCAGTGCACCTGAAGTCAGCACTCCAGTGCACCCAAAGTCAGCACTCCAGTGCACCCAAAGTTAGCACTCCAGTGCACCTGAAGTCAGCACTCCAATGCACCCAAAGTCAGCACTCCAGTACACCCAAAGTCAGCACTCCAGTGCACCTGAAGTCAGCACTCCAGTGCACCCAAAGTCAGCATTGCCAGATTGTCCACCTTTATACTGTCTGAATCAAGCCTCGGAAAACTGGCTTAATCCAATTAACTAATTAACAAGCTGCAGCTTCAACGCTGTTTAATAGAACATACAGTGCAGAAGGAGGCCATTCAGCCCATCAACCCACCTAAACCCTCACTTCCACCCTATTCCTGTAACCCAATAACCCCACCTAATCTTTTTTGGTCACTAAGGGGCAATGTAGCATGGGCAATCCACTGAGGAAACCGGAGCACCCGGAGGAAACACACACAGACTTGGGGAGAACCTGGGACCCTGGCGCTGTGAAGCCACAGTGCAAACCACTTGTTCTATTGTGCTGCCCAAAATACTGGTGTTTATTACTGAGGGAGTTTTCTGTCTGTACTAATGCTGTGTTTTTAATACAGGGAGTGTTTTGCTGTCTTTATCAATGCTATGTGTTTATTACTGAGGGTGTTTTTTGCTCGTTGTATTAATGCTGTGTGTTTATTACTGACTGTTTATTACTGTGGTGCATACCCGTGTGACTTGGCCAATGTTGTCTACCTCATACGCTGCAGGAGAGGATGTCCCAAAGCGTGGTACATTGGTGAGACCATGCAGACGCTGCGACAACGAATGAACGGGCATCGTGCGACTATCAACAGGCAGGACTGTTCCCTTCCAGTCGGGGAACACTTCAGCAGTCAAGGGCAATCTGCCTCTGATCTTCTGATCAAGGCGGCCTTCAGGACGCGCGACAACGCAGAATCACCGAGCAGAAACTTATAGCCAAGTTCCGCACGCATGAGTACGGCCTCAACCGGGACCTGGGATTCATGTCTCATTACATTCACCCCCCACCATCTGGCCTGGGCTTGTGAAATGCTACCAACTGTCCTGGCTTGAGACAATTCACACCTCTTTAACCTGGGGTTACCCCTCGCTCCAGTCACTCCGTCACAAGACTTAATTACCTGCAAAGACTCGCATTCGAAGTATCATTTTGCATCATTGACTTTGTCTACATAAATGTTTCAGGAATCCACCTCCTGATGAAGGAGCTGCTCTCTGAAAGCTAGTGATTTGAAACAAACCTGTTGGACTTTAACCCGGTGTTGTAAGACTTCTTACTGTACTCACCCCAGTCCAACGTCAGCATCTCCACATTGTGTTTTTTGACGGTTTTTTTTTGCTCGCTGTATGAATGCTGTGTGTTTATTACTGAGGGTGTTTTGCTGTCTGTATTAATGCTGTGTGTTTGTTACTGAGGGTGTTTTGCTATCTGTATTAATGCTGTGTGTTTATTACTGATGATATTTTGCTGTCTGTATGAATGCTGTGTGTTTATTACTGAGGGTGTTTTGCTCGCTGTATTAATGCTGTGTGTTTATTACTGAGGGTGTTTTGCTGTCTGTATGAATGCTGTGTGTTTATTACTGAGGGTGTTTTGCTGTCTGTATGAATGCTGTGTGTTTATTACTGAGGGTGTTTTGCTGTCTGTATGAATGCTGTGTGTTTGTTACTGAGGGTGTTTTGCTCGCTGTATTAATGTTGTGTGTTTATTACTGATGATGTTTTGCTGTCTGTATGAATGCTGTGTGTTTATTACTGAGGGTGTTTTGCTCGCTGTATTAATGTTGTGTGTTTATTACTGAGGGTGTTTTGCTCTCTGTATGAATGCTGTGTGTTTATTACTGAGGGTGTTTTGCTCGCTGTATTAATGTTGTGTGTTTATTACTGAGGGTGTTTTGCTGTCTGTATGAATGTTGTGTGTTTATTACTGAGGGTGTTTTGCTGTCTGTATGAATGCTGTGTGTTTATTACTGAGGGTGTTTTGCTGTCTGTATGAATGCTGTGTGTTTATTACTGATGATGTTTTGCTGTCTGTATGAATGCTGTGTGTTTATTACTGAGGGTGTTTTGCTCTCTGTATGAATGCTGTGTGTTTATTACTGAGGGTGTTTTGCTGTCTGTATTAATGCTGTGTGTTTATTACTGAGGGTGTTTTGCTGTCTGTATTAATGCTGTGTGTTTGTTACTGAGGGTGTTTTGCTCGCTGTATTAATGCTGTGTGTTTATTACTGAGGGTGTTTTGCTGTCTGTATGAATGCTGTGTGTTTGTTACTGAGGGTGTTTTGCTCGCTGTATTAATGCTGTGTGTTTATTACTGAGGGTGTTTTGCTGTCTGTATGAATGCTGTGTGTTTATTACTGAGGGTGTTTTGCTGTCTGTATGAATGCTGTGTGTTTATTACTGAGGGTGTTTTGCTGTCTGTATGAATGCTGTGTGTTTATTACTGAGGGTGTTTTGCTATCTGTATGATTGCTGTGTGTTTGTTACTGAGGGTGTTTTGCTGTCTGTATGAATGCTGTGTGTTTGTTACTGAGGGTGTTTTGCTGTCTGTATGAATGCTGTGTGTTTATTACTGAGGGTGTTTTGCTGTCTGTATGAATGCTGTGTGTTTATTACTGAGGGTGTTTTGCTGTCTGTATGAATGCTGTGTGTTTGTTACTGAGGGTGTTTTGCTGTCTGTATGAATGCTGTGTGTTTATTACTGAGGGTGTTTTGCTCTCTGTATGAATGCTGTGTGTTTGTTACTGAGGGTGATTTGCTGTCTGTATGAATGCTGTGTGTTTATTACTGAGGCTCTTTTGTTCTCTGTATTGTGTGTTTATTAATGAGTGTTATTTTGCTCTCTGTATTAATACTTTGTGTTTATTAATGAGGCTGCTTTTGCGCTCTGTATTAGTGCTATGTTTTTATTACTGATGGAGTTTCTACACTCTGTATTAATGCTGTGTACTTACTATTGAGGGTGTTTTGCTGTCTGTATTAATGCTATGTGGTTATTACTGAGGGTGTTTTCATAGATCATAGAATTTACAGTGCAGAAGGAGGCCATTCGGCCCATTGAGTCTGCACCGGCTCTTGGAAAGAGCACCCTACCCAAGGTCAACACCTCCACCGTATCCCCATAACCCAGTAACCCCACCCAACACTAAGGGCAATTTTGGACACTGAGGGTGATTTATCATGGCCAATCCACCTAACCTGCACATCTTTGGACTGTGGGAGGAAACCGGAGCACCCGGAGGAAACCCACGCACACACGGGGAGGATGTGCAGACTCCGCACAGACAGTGACCCAAGTCGGAATCGAACCTGGACCCTGGAGCTGTGAAGTGATTGCGCTATCCACAATGCTACTGTGCTGTCTGTATTAATGCTGAGGATGTATTGCTCTTTGTTTTACTATTTTATGTGTATTATTTTCTGTGTGCATAAAATGCTGTGTTTTTTGCTGTCTGTGTTAATGCTGTATGTTTATTAATGAGGTTGCTTATGTGCTCTGTATTTGTGCTGTGATTTTATTAATGAGTGTTTTTGCTGTCTCTATTAATGCTGTGTGTTTACTAATGAGGGTGTTTTTGTTCTCTGTATTGATAAAGGGATCAGGGGTTATGGGGAGAAGGCAGGAAAATGGGGATGAGAAAATATCAGCCATGATTGAATGGAGGAGCCGACTCAATGAGCCAAGTGGCCTAATTCTGCTCCTATATCTTATGGTCTTATGGTATTAATGCTTTGTGTTTATCAATGAGGGTGTTTTTACACTCTGCATTAATACTGTGTGTTTGTTACTGAGGGTGTTTTGCTGTCTGCATTAATGCTGTGTGTTTATTACTGAGGATGATTTTGCTGCCTGTATTAATGCTGTTTGTTTATTACTGAAGGTATTTTTCTGTCTGTATTAATGCTGCGTGTTTTTTGGTGAGGGTGTTTTACTCCATGTTTTAATGTTGTTTATTTATTACTGGGTGTGTTTTGCTGTATGTATTAATACTATGCATTTCTTACTGATGGTGTTTTGCTATCTGTATTAATGCTGTGTTTTATTACTGAGGGTGTTTTGCCATCTGTATTAAGGACATAAGAACTAGGAGCATGAGTAGGCCATCTGGCCCCTCGAGCCTGCTCCGCCACTCAATGAGATCATGGCTGATCTTTTGTGGACTCAGCTCCACTTTCCGGCCTGAACACCATAACCCTTAATCCCTTTATTCTTCAAAAAACTATCTATCTTTATCTTAAAAACATTTAATGAAGGAGCATCAACTGCTTCACTGGGCAAGGAATTCCATAGATTCACAACCCTTTGAACAAAGAACAAAGAAACTTACAGCACAGGAACAGGCCCTTCGGCCCTCCCAGCCTGCGCCGATCCAGATCCTTTATCTTTACCTGTTGTCTATTTTCCAAGGATCTACTTCCCTCTGTTCCCGCCCGTTCATGTATCTGTCCAGATGCATCTTAAATGATGCTATCGTGCCCGCCTCTACCACCTCCGCTGGCAAAGCGTTCCAGGCACCCACCACCCTCTGCGTAAAAGACTTTCCACGCACATCTCCCCTAAACTTTCCCCCTCTCACCTTGAAATCGTGACCCCTTGTAATTGACGCCCCCACTCTTGGAAAAAGCTTGTTGCTATCCACCCTGTCCATACCTCTCATAATTTTGTAGACCTCAATCAGGTCCCCCCTCAACCTCCATATTTCCAACGAAAACAATCCTAATCTACTCAACCTTTCTTCATAGCTAGCACCCTCCATACCAGGCAACATCCTGGTGAACCTCCTCTGCACCCTCTCTAAAGCATCCACATCCTTCTGGTAATGAGGCGACCAGAACTGCACGCAGTATTCCAAATGTGGCCGAACCAAAGTCCTATACAACTGTAACATGACCTGCCGACTCTTGTACTCAATACCCTGTCCGATGAAGGCAAGCATGCTGTATGCCTTCTTGACCACTCTATCAACCTGCGTTGCCACCTTCAGGGTACAATGGACCTGAACTCCCAGATCTCTCTGTACATCAATTTTCCCCAAGACCCTTCCATTGACCGTATAGTCTGCTCTTGAATTAGATCTTCCAAAATGCATCACCTCGCATTTCCTTGGATTGAACACCATCTGCCATTTCTCTGCCCAACTCTCCAATCTATCTATATTTTGCTGTATTCTCTGACAGTCCTCCTCGCTATCTGCAACTCCACCAATCTTAGTATCATCTGCAAACTTGCTAATCAGACCACCTATACCTTCCTCCAGGTCATTTATGTAGATCACAAACAACAGTGGTCCGAGCACGGATCCCTGTGGAACACCACTAGTCACCTTTCTCCATTTTGAGACACTCCCTTCCACCACTACTCTCTGTCTCCTGTTGCCCTTTGGGTGAAGAAGTTCCTCCTCAGCTCAGTCCTAAATCTACTTCCCCTTATTTTGAGGCGATGCCCCCTAGTTCTGCTTTCACCCCCCAGTGGAAACAACCTGCCCACATCTATCCTATCTATTCCCTTCTATTAATACTGTGTGTTTATTACTGAGGGTATTTTGCTGACTGCATTAATGCTATGTGTTTGTTACTGAGAGTGCATTTGCTGTCTGTATTAATGCTGTTTGTTTATTACTGAGGGTATTTTGATGACTGCATTGATGCTGTGTGTCTGTAACTGAGGGTGTTTTTGCTCTCTGTGTCAATGCTATGTGTTTATTATTGAGGGAGCTTTTCATAATAATAATAATCGCTTATTGTCACAAGTGGGCGTCAATGAAGTTACTGTGAAAAGCCCCTAGTTGCCACATTCCGGTGCCTGTTCAGGGAAGCTGGTATGGGAATTGAACCCGCACTGCTGGCATTGTTCTGCAATGCAAGCCAGATGTTTAGCCCACTGTGCTAAACCAGCCCCTGTAGCTATTGCTCTCTGTATTAATGCTGTGATGTTATTCATGAGGGTTTTTTTTGTTCTCTAGTTTTAATGCTGTAGGTTATTCTGAGGGTGTTTTTGATTGTCTCTATTAATGCCGTTTGTTTATTACTTGACAGTTATTTAGCTCCCCTTATTAAGGCTATGTGTTTCTTACTGACTATGTTTTTGCTCTCTCGAGTAATGCTGTGTGTTTATTACTGAGGTTGATTTTCCTGTCTGCATTAATTCTGTGTGTTTATTACTGAGGGTGATTTTCCTGTCTGCATTAATGCTGTGTGTTTATTACTGAGGGTGATTTTCCTGTCTGCATTAATGCTGTGTGTTTAGCACTAAGGGTGATTTTCCTGTCTGCATTAATGCTGTGTGTTTATTACTAAGGGTGATTTTCCTGTCTGCATTAATGCTGTGTGTTTATTACTGAGGGTGATTTTCCTGTCTGCATTAATGTTGTGTGTTTATTACTGAGGGTGATTTTCCTGTCTGCATTAATGCTGTGTGTTTATTACTGAGGGTGATTTTCCTGTCTGCATTAATTCTGTGTGTTTATTACTGAGGGTGATTTTCCTGTCTGCATTAATGCTGTGTGTTTATTACTGAGGGTGATTTTCCTGTCTGCATTAATGCTGTGTGTTTAGCACTAAGGGTGATTTTCCTGTCTGCATTAATGCTGTGTGTTTATTACTAAGGGTGATTTTCCTGTCTGCATTAATGCTGTGTGTTTATTACTGAGGGTGATTTTCCTGTCTGCATTAATGCTGTGTGTTTATTACTGAGGGTGATTTTCCTGTCTGCATTAATGCTGTGTGTTTATTACTGAGGGTGATTTTCCTGTCTGCATTAATGCTTTGTGTTTCTTACTAAGGGTGATTTTCCTGTCTGCATTAATGCTGTGTGTTTATTACTGAAGTTATTTTGTATTCTGTATGATGTGTTATTTAATGATTGTTAGTTTGCTCCCTGTGTTAATGCTATCTATTTACTAATGAAGGTGATTTTGCTCTCTGTATTAATGTTGTGTGTTCATCAATGAGGGTGTTTTTATGGGCCAGGGTTTAGAGAACCCCAAAGTGTATTATGGAGTTCACCTGACCCACAACGTTAATAGATTGTGGTATGGGGAGCACACGGCCCACTCTACAGGTGTGGTACAGCAGAAATTGAAAAGTATTTTTTGAAGCAAAACAATGTTTATTCTATGAACCCAAGTTAACCTTTTTAACATCCATACGGCTTAAAAACAAAACCTTTATCAGAAGCACATCAGGTTAAAGTCACTACTGAAAACATTTATAATTCGAATTCACCAAATGATCAAGACATAAGTGTTTTGATGGCAGAGAGAACAGCAGTACACCTGCTTGGTCTGGCTTCAGCTCCAACACTGAAAATGAAACTAAAACACACCCTGCAGCAAACAGCCTAAAACAAAAGTAAAAAGCTGACAGACAGCCCAGCTCCACCCACTCTCTGACATCACTGCAGTAGTAAACACTCATTTCTTAAAGGTACTCTCACTACAGATATTTATATACACACCCATTTATAAACACCCATTTCTTAAAGGTACTCTCACATGGAACTTTATATTAATCCTGTGTGTTTATTATAGCAGTGTTTGTTTATTACTGAGGGTGTTTTGCTGTCTATATTAATGCTGTGTTTTTATTACTGAGGGTGTTTTGCTGTCTGTATTAATGCTGTGTGTTTATTACTGAGGGTGTTTTGCTGTCTGTATTAATGCTGTGTTTTTATTACTGAGGGTATATTGTTGTCTGTCTCAATATGGTGTGTTTAGTATTAAAGGTGTTTTGCTCTTTGCATTAATGCTGGCTGTCTATTACTGAGGGTGGTCCGCTCTCTGTAGTAATGTTGTTTGTTTATTACTGAGGCTGTTTTGCTCTATGTATTAATGCTGTGTGTTTATTATTGAGGGTGTTTTGCTCTCTGTGTTAATACTGTGAATTTATTACTGGGGGTGTTTTGTTGTCTGTATGAATGTCTGTATTAATATTGTGTGTTTATTGCTGGGGGTGTTCTGCTGTCTGTATGAATGATGTGCGTTTGTTACTGGTGTGTTTCTCTGTCCATATGAATGCTGCACGTTGATTACTGAGGGTGATTTTACTCTCTGTTCTAATGCTATGTCTTTATTACTGAGAGTGATTTTGTGCTCTGTATTAATGCTGTGCATTTGTTACTGACTGTGTATTTGCTCTGTTTTAATGTTGTGTCTCTATTACTGAGGACGATGTTCTCCCTGTATTAATGCTGTTTCTTTATTACTGAGGATGATTTGCTCTCTATAATAATGTTGTGCGTTTATCACTGAGTGTGTTTTGTTCTCGGTATTAATGCTTTGTATTTATTACTGGGGGTGTTTTGCTGTCTGTTTTAATGTTGTGTGTTTATTAATGAGGGTGTTTTGCTCTCGGTATTAATGCTGTGAGTTTATTACTGATGGTGTTTTACTGTGTGTATTAATACAGTATGTTTATTACGGCACTGTTTCCCTGTCTGCATTAATGCTGTGTGTTTTTTACTGACGGTGTTTTGCTCTCTGTTTTAATGTTGTGTGCTTATTACTGGAGAGTGTTTTTGCTGTTTGTCATAATGTGTGTTTGTTACTGAGGCTGTTTTGCTGTCTGTATTAATGTTGTGTGTTTATTACTAATGGTGATTTTGCTCACTATTAATGCTGTGTGTTTATTACTGAAGGTGTTTTTGATCTCTGTATTATGTGTTTATTAATGAGAATGATTTTGCGCCCTGTGTTAGTGCTGTGTTTTTATTAATCACGGTGTTTTTACGCTCTGTATCTGCTGTGTGTTTATTATAGCAGATTTTTGCCCTATGTATTAATACTGTGTGTTTATTACTGAGTGTGTTTTTCTGTGGACAGGAAAACAAGCAGGTTCAAGGTTTGCCTGTGGATTGGAGCTTGCAGCTCCCAGACAGAACTGAATCTACAAGCCATTAGCATAGTAATGAGCTATCTCCGGGGACAAAGGAGAAACATTTAAGCAATCGGTACCAGGGCAGACTCCCCGGCGCCAGCGGAGACTAAAACAAAGGCAGGCCAACGGTTACCTAGGGCCGGCCCAACGATCGAGGAACGACCCCGTTATTGGAGAGAATCAATACAAATGATTGGGACATGGTCCAATTAATTGGGACGAAGTTGAAAATGAAATGAAATGAAATGAAAAAATGAAAATCGCTTATTGTTACGAGTAGGCTTCAATGAAGTTACTGTGAAAAGCCCCTAGTCGCCACATTCCGGCGCCTGTCCGGGGAGGCTGGTACGGGAATCGAACCGTGCTGCTGGCCTGCTTGGTGTGCTTTAAAAGCCAGCGATTTAGCCCGGTGAGCTAAACCAGCCAGAAAGGCGCGAAACCCTTTGGGGTATAAAACCGAGTCTCCAAGGTCAGAGCGCTCTCTTCCTCTTCACCTTCACCTTGACCTTTGGCTCTCAGCGACGAGAGGCCCGCCAAGCACCAGCCAAGTAAGTCTAAGGTCAACGCACGCTACGGGATAGACGCTCCTAGCTACTATTCTATACCAGTTCGAAGCCAGCATTATCAGAACCAAACAACGGCCATTGTTCCTCTTACTGAGTGGGCGCCCGAAGCTAAGTATAGGCTTTTAGTAGTAGTTGTAGTTTAGTGAGTAGAGTTTATGCATGAGTAATAATTGACTGTGTGTGTAAATAAACATGTATTGATTTCAAACTCACTAACTGGTGTATCGAGTCATTGATCAGTATTCGGCTTTGAACCCTGCGGTGGTATCAGAAAGATACCTGGCGACTCTTGAGCAAAGGTAATTAAAACAGAGCAAATTAAGGAAAGCATAACGAGCAACGAAAGAAACACAAGTAATTCATCTGCCTCCTTGGGGTGTATGGTGTAAAAGTGACAAACCAACTTCATTTTGAGAACGAAACAGCCTCTGTGGATAATCACTCCCGGGTGCTTCAAACGTTCAAGGCTGCTGTGGATCGACAGTGATGCAATCATTCCACCATGCTCAGTTCCAACTGTTCCCAGTGAAGTAGAATAGAATATAAACAACTGTTTATTGATTTTGATTATGATGAGCACAGGGGCCTGCCTTTTCAGGTTGTTATTCAACAGAGGCTTTCAGCACTTTTAATCAAAAACAAAGTTTATTCTACAAATTTAGTTACCATTTTTATCAACACACACAGTAAGCATTCTTATCAACTACAAACATAAGTACCCCACACAGCTACAGTACTCTATGTATAACCATTAATAAATTCCCCCCTTTAACTGTTCCAATTTAATAACAAGATCCCATAAACCAGAAACCCCTTTTCAAAGGTGTGACCCAGCACACAGCACTCCGACCGGGTACAGCACTCCGGCCGGGTACGGCACTACGACCGGGTACAGCACTCCGACTGGGTACAGCACTCCGACCGGGTACCGGGTACGGCACTCAGACCGGGTACGGCACTCAGACCGGGTACGGCACTCAGACCGGGTACGGCACTCAGACCGGGTACGGCACTCAGACCGGGTACCGGGTACGGCACTCAGACCGGGTACGGCACTCCGACCGGGTACCGGGTACGGCACTCAGACCGGGTACGGCACTCAGACCGGGTACGGCACTCAGACCGGGTACCGGGTACGGCACTCAGACCGGGTACGGCACTCAGACCGGGTACCGGGTACGGCACTCAGACCGGGTACCGGGTACGGCACTCAGACCGGGTACCGGGTACGGCACTCAGACCGGGTACCGGGTACGGCACTCAGACCGGGTACGGCACTCAGACCGGGTACGGCACTCAGACCGGGTACCGGGTACGGCACTCAGACCGGGTACGGGTACGGCACTCAGACCGGGTACCGGGTACGGCACTCAGACCGGGTACGGCACTCAGACCGGGTACCGGGTACGGCACTCAGACCGGGTACGGCACTCAGACCGGGTACGGCACTCAGACCGGGTACGGCACTCAGACCGGGTACCGGGTACGGCACTCAGACCGGGTACCGGGTACGGCACTCAGACCGGGTACGGCACTCAGACCGGGTACGGCACTCAGACCGGGTACGGCACTCAGACCGGGTACGGCACTCAGACCGGTACGGCACTCAGAACCGGGTACCGGGTACGGCACTCGACGGGTACGGCACTCAGACCGGGTACCGGTACGGCACTCAGACGGGTACCGGGTACGGCACTCAGACCGGGTACCGGGTACGGCACTCAGACCGGGTACCGGGTACGGCACTCAGACCGGGTACCGGGTACGGCACTCAGACCGGGTACGGGTACGGCACTCAGACCGGGTACGGCACTCAGACCGGGTACCGGGTACGGCACTCAGACCGGGTACGGCACTCAGACCGGGTACCGGGTACGGCACTCAGACCGGGTACCGGTACGGCTCAGAGGGTACGGCACTCCGACCGGGTACCGGGTACGGCACTCAGACCGGGTACCGGGTACGGCACTCAGACCGGGTACGGCACTCAGACCGGTACAGCACTCAGACCGGGTACCGGGTACGGCACTCAGACCGGGTACGGCACTCAGACCGGGTACGGCACTCAGACCGGTACCGGGTACGGCACTCAGACCGGGAACGGCACTCAGACCGGGTACGGCACTCAGACCGGGTACGGCACTCAGACCGGGTACCGGGTACGGCACTCAGACCGGGTACCGGGTACGGCACTCAGACCGGGTACAGCACTCAGACCGGGTACGGCACTCAGACCGGGTACGGCACTCAGACCGGGTACGGCACTCAGACCGGGTACCGGGTACGGCACTCAGACCGGGTACGGCACTCAGACCGGGTACCGGGTACGGCACTCAGACCGGGTACCGGGTACGGCACTCAGACCGGGTACCGGGTACGGCACTCAGACCGGGTACCGGGTACGGCACTCAGACCGGGTACAGCACTCAGACCGGGTACCGGCACTCAGACCGGGTACCGGGTACGGCATCAGACCGGGTACGGCACTCAGACCGGGTACGGCACTCAGACCGGGTACCGGGTACGGCACTCAGACCGGTACCGGGTACGGCACTCAGACCGGGTACCGGGTACGGCACTCAGACCGGTACGGCCCTCAGACCGGGTACGGCACTCAGACCGGTACGGCACTCAGACCGGGTACCGGGTACGGCACTCAGACCGGGTACCGGGTACGGCACTCAGACCGGGTACGGCACTCAGACCGGGTACCGGGTACGGCACTCAGACCGGGTACCGGGTACGGCACTCAGACCGGGTACGGCACTCAGACCGGGTACCGGGTACGGCACTCAGACCGGGTACGGCACTCAGACCGGGTACCGGGTACGGCACTCAGACCGGGTACGGCACTCAGACCGGGTACGGCACTCAGACCGGGTACCGGGTACGGCACTCAGACCGGTACGCACTCAGACCGGGTACCGGGTACGGCACTCAGACCGGGTACGGCACTCAGACCGGGTACCGGGTACGGCACTCAGACCGGGTACCGGGTACGGCACTCAGACCGGGTACAGCACTCGGACCGGGTACCGGGTACGGCACTCAGACCGGGTACAGCACTCAGACCGGGTACCGGGTACGGCACTCAGACCGGGTACGGCACTCAGACCGGGTACGGCACTCAGACCGGGTACCGGGTACGGCACTCAGACCGGGTACGGCACTCAGACCGGGTACCGGGTACGGCACTCAGACCGGGTACGGCACTCAGACCGGGTACCGGGTACGGCACTCAGACCGGGTACGGCACTCAGACCGGGTACAGCACTCAGACCGGGTACCGGGTACGGCACTCAGACCGGGTACGGCACTCAGACCGGGTACGGCACTCATACCGGGTACGGCACTCAGACCGGGTACCGGGTACGGCACTCAGACCGGGTACGGCACTCAGACCGGGTACAGCACTCAGACCGGGTACGGCACTCAGACCGGGTACAGCACTCAGACCGGGTACGGCACTCAGACCGGGTACCGGGTACGGCACTCAGACCGGGTACCGGGTACGGCACTCAGACCGGGTACCGGGTACGGCACTCAGACCGGGTACGGCACTCAGACCGGGTACGGCACTCAGACCGGGTACGGCACTCAGACCGGGTACGGCACTCAGACCGGGTACCGGGTACGGCACTCAGACCGGGTACCGGGTACGGCACTCAGACCGGGTACCGGGTACGGCACTCAGACCGGGTACCGGGTACGGCACTCAGAGGGTACGGCATCAGACCGGGTACCGGGTACGGCACTCAGACCGGGTACCGGTACGGCACTCAGACCGGGTACCGGTACGGCACTCAGACCGGGTACGGCACTCAGACCGGGTACCGGGTACGGCACTCAGACCGGGTACCGGGTACGGCACTCAGACCGGGTACGGCACTCAGACCGGGTACCGGGTACGGCACTCAGACCGGGTACGGCACTCAGACCGGGTACGGCACTCAGACCGGGTACCGGGTACGGCACTCAGACCGGGTACGGCACTCAGACCGGGTACGGCACTCAGACCGGGTACGCACTCAGACCGGGTACGGCACTCAGAACCGGGTACCGGGTACGGCACTCAGACCGGGTACCGGGTACGGCACTCAGACCGGTACGGCACTCAGACCGGGTACCGGGTACGGCACTCAGAACCGGGTACGGCACTCAGACCGGGTACAGCACTCGACCGGGTCCCGGGTACGGCACTCAGACCGGGTACAGCACTCAGACGCGGTACCGGGTACGGCACTCAGACCGGGTACCGGGTACGGCACTCAGACCGGGTACGGCACTCAGACCGGTACGGCACTCAGACCGGGTACGGCACTCAGACCGGGTACCGGGTACGGCACTCAGACCGGTACGGCACTCAGACCGGGTACCGGGTACGGCACTCAGACCGGGTACGGCACTCAGACCGGGTACCGGGTACGGCACTCAGACCGGGTACCGGGTACGGCACTCAGACCGGGTACGGCACTCCGACCGGGTACCGGGTACGGCACTCAGACCGGGTACCGGGTACGGCACTCAGACCGGGTACGGCACTCAGACCGGGTACAGCACTCAGACCGGGTACCGGGTACGGCACTCAGACCGGGTACGGCACTCAGACCGGGTACGGCACTCAGACCGGGTACCGGGTACGGCACTCAGACCGGGAACGGAACTCAGACCGGGTACGGCACTCAGACCGGGTACGGCACTCAGACCGGGTAACCGGGTACGGCACTCGACCGGGTACCGGTACGGCACTCAGACCGGTAGGCACTCAGACCGGGTACGCACTCAACGGTACGGCACTCAGACCGGGTACCGGGTACGGCACTCAGACCGGGTACCGGGTACGGCACTCAGGACCGGGTACGGCACTCAGACCGGTCGGTACGGCACTCAGACCGGGTACCGGGTACGGCACTCAGACCGGTACGTACGGCACTCAGACCGGTTACGGCACTCAGACGGGTACGCACTCACGACCAGTACCGGGTACGGCATCCAGACCGGGTACGGCAACTCAGACCGGTACGGCACTCAGACGGTACGGCACTCAGACCGGGTACCGGGTACGGCACTCAGACCGGGTACGGCACTCAGACCGGGAGGCACCGGGTACGGCACTCAGACCGGGTACGCACTCAGACCGGGTACGGTACCAGCCGGGTACCGGGTACGGCATCAGACGGGTACCGGGTACGGCACTCAGACCGGGTACGGGTACGGCACTCAGACCGGGTACGGCACCACTAGACCGGGTACGGCACTCAGACCGG
>NC_052163.1:853809-876545 GCF_902713615.1 Scyliorhinus canicula | reverse complement strand
ACTCAGACCGGGTACGGCACTCAGACGGTACCGGGTACGGCACTCAGACCGGGTACGGCACTCAGACCGGGTACCGGGTACGGCACTCAGACCGGGTACGGCACTCAGACCGGGTACCGGGTACGGCACTCAGACCGGGTACGGCACTCAGACCGGGTACCGGGTACGGCACTCAGACCGGGTACGGCACTCAGACCGGGTAGGGTACGGCACTCAGACCGGGTAGGGTACGGCACTCAGACCGGGTACGGGTACGGCACTCAGACCGGGTACGGCACTCAGACCGGGTACGGCACTCAGACCGGGTACGGCACTCAGACCGGGTACGGCACTCAGACCGGGTACGGCACTCAGACCGGGTACGGCACTCAGACCGGGTACGGCACTCAGACCGGGTACCGGGTACGGCACTCAGACCGGGTACCGGGTACGGCACTCAGACCGGTACGGCACTCAGACCGGTACCGGGTACGGCACTCAGACCGGGTACGGCACTCAGACCGGGTACGGCACTCAGACCGGTGTACGGCACTCAGACCGGGTTTACCGTGTACGGCACTCAGACCTTGTACGGCACTCAGACGGGTACGGGTACGGCACTCAGACCGGTACGGCACTCAGACCGGTATACGCACCTACCGGGTACGGCACTCAGACCGGGTACCGGGTACGGCCACGTACCGGGTACGGCACTCAGACCGGAGGGTACGGCACTCAGACCGGGTACGGCACTCAGACCGTACGGGTACGGCACTCAGACGGGTACCGGGTACGGCACTCAGACCGGGTACCGGTACGGCACTCAGACCGGGTACGGGTACGGCACTCAGACCGGGTACCGGGTACGGCACTCAGACCGGGTACCGGGTACGGCACTCAGACGGGTACGGCACTCAGACCGGGTACGGCACTCAGACCGGGTACCGGGTCGGCACTCAGACCGGGTACCGGTACGCACTCGACCGTGTACGGCACTCAGACCGGGTACGGCACTCAGACCGGGTACGGCACTCAGACCGGGTACGGCACTCAGACCGGGTACCGGGTACAGCACTCAGACCGGGTACCGGGTACGGCACTCAGACCGGGTACGGCACTCAGACCGGGTACGGCACTCAGACCGGGTACGGCACTCAGACCGGGTACGGCACTCAGACCGGGTACCGGGTACGGCACTCAGACCGGGTACGGCACTCAGACCGGGTACCGGGTACGGCACTCAGACCGGGTACGGCACTCAGACCGGGTACGGCACTCAGACCGGGTACGGCACTCAGACCGGGTACGGATGCTCCTCTTTCCTTTCCAAAACTGCAGGTTTGAGTTCCTTCTTTCTTTTCAAGTTATCAAGTAATCTGGAAACAGCTTTTAAACTGAAGATAGAGAGACAGACCAAGATGCTTCTCTTTCTGAGTACAGCAGCCAAATGTGAAAACGAAATGAAAAAACTAAGAGACAGAAAACAGACTCAAACCAAAGCGAAAGTAAAACCAACTCCCAGAGCCACAGCCCAGCTCCACCCACACAATGAGGTCACTGAAGCCATGTGATAAGACAAAAACATTTCTTAAAGAGACAGTCCCATGACAATTACTGAAGGTGTTTTTGTGTCTGTTTTATGTGTTTATTAATGAGAGTGATTTTGCTCTTTGTATGAATGCTGTGTGTTTATTAATGAGCCATGATGTGGAGATGCCGGCGTTGGACTGGGCTGGGCACAGTAAGACATCTTACAGCACCAGGTTAAAGTCCAACAGGTGAACGGAAGGAGCTGCGCCCTGCAAGCTAGTGATTCAAAATAAACCTGTTGGACTTTAACCTGGTATTGAAAGACTTTTTATTAACGAGTGTTATTTTGGCCTCTGTATTAATGCTGTGTGTTTACTAATGAGGCTGCGTTTGCACTCTGTATTAATGCTGTGTTCATATTACTGACGGTGTTTTTGTTCTCTGTATTAATGTTGTGTGTTTATCAATTAGGCTGTTTTTACGCTCTATATTAATGCTGTGTGTTTATTACGGTGCGTGTTTTGCTGTCTGTATTAATACTGCGTGTTTATTATTGAGGGCATCCTGCTATCTGTATTAATGCTGTGCATTTAGTACTGAGGGTGTCTTGCTATCTGTATTAATGCCATGTGTCTGTTACTGAGGGTGTTTTGCTATCTGTATTAATGCTGTGTTTGTTACTGAGGATGATTTTGTTGTCTGTACTAATGCTGTGTTTGTTACTGAGGGTGTTTTGCTATCTGTATTAATGCTGTGTTTGTTACTGAGGATGATTTTGTTGTCTGTATTAATGCTGTGTGTTTGTTACTGAGGGTGTTTTTCTCCCTGTATTAATGCTGTATGTTTGTTACTGTGGGTGATTTTGTTGTCTGTATTAATGCTGTGTGTTTGTTACTGAGGGTTATTTGTTGTCTGTATTAATGCTGTGTGTTTGTTACTGAGGATGATTTTGCTATCAGTATTAATGCTGCGTGCTTTTTACTGAGGGTGATTTTGCTGTCTGTATTAATATTGTGTTTGTTACTGAGGGTGATTTCGCTGTCTGTATTAATGCTGTGTTTGTTACTGAGGATGATTTTTCTATCTGTATTAATGCTGTTTGTTTGTTACTGAGGGTGATTTCCTTGTCTGTATTAATGCTGTGTGTTTCTTACTGAGGTTGATTTTGCTCTCTGTATTAATGCTGCGTTTGTTACTGAGGGTGATTTTGCTGTCTGTATTAAAGCTGTGTGTATGTTACTGAGGGTGCTTTGCTGTCTGTATTAATGCTGCGTTTGTTACTGAGGGTGATTTTGCTGTCTGTATTAATGCTGTGTGTTTGTTTCTGAGGATGATTTTGTTGTCTGTATTAATGCTGTGTGTTTGTTACTGAGAATGATTTTGCTGTCTGTATTAACGCTGTGTGTTTGTTACTGAGGATAATTTTGCTGTCTGTATTAATGCTGTGTGTTTGTTACTGAGGATGATTATGCTGTCTGTATTAATGCTGTGTGTTTGTTACTGAGGGTGATTTCCTTGTCTGTATTAATGCTGTGTGTTTCTTACTGAGGTTGATTTTGCTCTCTGTATTAATATTGTGTTTGTTACTGAGGATAATTTTGCTGTCTGTATTAATGCTGTGTGTTTGTTACTGAGGATGATTATGCTGTCTGTATTAATGCTGTGTGTTTGCTACTGAAGGTGCTTTGTTGTGTGTATTAATGCTGTATGTTTATTAATGAGGATGTTTTTGCTTCTGTATTAATGCCATGTGTTTGTTACTGAGGGTGTTTACTACTGAGGTTTTTTGCTGTATTAATTTTTGTCTGTATTAATGCTGTTTTTTTTCTTACAAAGGGTGATATTGCCCTCTGTAGTAATGCTATTTGGTTGTTACTGAGCGTGTTTTGCTGTATTAATGCTGTGTTTATTACTGAGGGTGCTTTGCTGCCTGTATTAATGCTGTATGTTTATTAATGAGGGTGTTTTTGCCTCTCTGTATTAATGATGTATGATTATTACTTTGGGTGATTTTGCTTCTCTATTAATGCTGTGTGTTTGTTACTGAGGATGATTTTGTTGTCTGTATTGATGCTGTGTGTTTGTTACTGAGGGTGATTTTGTTGTCTGTATTAATGCTGTGTTTGTTACTGAGGGTGGTTTGCTGTCTGTATTAATGCTGTATGTTTATTAATGAGGGTGTTTTTGCCTCTCTGTATTAATGATGTATGATTATTACTTTGGGTGATTTTTCTTCTCTATTAATGCTGTGTGTTTGTTACTGAGGATGATTTTGTTGTCTGTATTAATGCTGTGTGTTTGTTACTGAGGATGATTTTGTTGTCTGTATTAATGCTGTGTGTTTGTTACTGAGGATGATTTTGTTGTCTGTATTAATGCTGTGTGTTTGTTACTGAGGGTGATTTTGTTGTCTGTATTAATGCTGTGTTTGTTACTGAGGGTGCTTTGCTGTATTAATGCTGTGTCTTTATTACTGAAGGTGTTTTGTTGTGTGTATTAATGCTGTATGTTTATTAATGAGGGTATTTTTGCCTCTCTGTATTAATGATGTATGATTATTACTTTGGGTGATTTTGTTGTCTGTATTAATGCTGTGTGTTTGTTACTGAGGGTGATTTTGTTGTCTGTATTAATGCTGTGTGTTTGTTACTGAGTGTATTTTTCTCCCTGTATTAATGCTGTATGTTTGTTACTGTGGGTGATTTTGTTGTCTGTATTAATGCTGTGTGTTTGTTACTGAGGGTGTTTACTACTGAGGTTTTTTGCTGTATTAATTTTTGTCTGTATTAATGCTGTTTTTTTCTTACAAAGGGTGATATTGCCCTCTGTAGTAATGCTATTTGGTTGTTACTGAGCGTGTTTTGCTGTATTAATGCTGTGTTTATTACTGAGGGAGCTTTGCTGTCTGTATTAATGCTGTATGTTTATTCATGAGGGTGTTTTTGCCTCTCTGTATTAATGATGTATGATTATTACTTTGGGTGATTTTGCTTCTCTATTAATGCTGTGTGTTTGTTACTGAGGATGATTTTGTTGTCTGTATTAATGCTGTGTGTTTGTTACTGAGGGTGATTTTGTTGTCTGTATTAATGCTGTGTTTGTTACTGAGGGTGCTTTGCTGTATTAATGCTGTGTCTATTACTGAAGGTGTTTTGTTGTGTGTATTAATGCTGTATGTTTATTAATGAGGGTATGTTTGCCTCTCTGTATTAATGATGTATGATTATTACTTTGGGTGATTTTGTTGTCTGTATTAATGCTGTGTGTTTGTTACTGAGTGTATTTTTCTCCCTGTATTAATGCTGTGTGTTTGTTACTGAGGGTGATTTTGTGTCTGTATTAATGCTGTGTTTGTTACTGAGGATGATTTTGTTGTCTGTATTAATGCTGTGTGTTTGTTACTGAGGGTGATTTTGTTGTCTGTATTAATGCTGTGTGTTTGTTACTGAGTGTATTTTTCTCCCTGTATTAATGCTGTGTGTTTATTACTGTGTCTCTGTGTGAATTGGTGCTCTCTGGGATTGTGATGTCATTCCATCTCTCTTTGCCCTGATTTTTCGGTGCTGATGGCGGCCGGCAGCTGCAGCTTCTCGAAGGTTTCTTGTTAACCGCGTCCCTCTCCCGCATTCGGCATGGATGTGGATGGAGAACAATGCCAGGAGGAATCTTTAGCCCAGTTTGTGCGGAAGCTGCGGGAGGTTTTCGATGCCGTGGCCGGGGACACGGGAGGATTTCTCCGGGTTGAGAATTTCATTCATCTGGGACTGCAATTCATGGAGGGAGAGGAGGTGAGTGTATCCATCCTCAATGTATCCAATCCCGAATGTATCCATCCCCAGAGTATCCATTCCCACTGTATCCAATTCCCAGAGTATCCTTTCCCATTGTATCCATCCTCAATGTATCCATTCCCAGTGTATCCATCCCCAATGCAGCTGCCCGGGTAATGGGGACCATGTGCCCGGACCAATCCCTTTAATCGGGACAGAATGTGACCCTCAATGCCAATTGGGACGGTGAGGCCAGACCCCCCCTCTTAATGGGGACGATGTGTCCTCTGCACCGGTCAGTTTCCAGCCCGGGGTTGGTCAGTTTCCAGCCCGGGGTTGGTCAGTTTCCAGCCCGGGGTTGGTCAGTTTCCAGCCCGGGGTTGGTCAGTTTCCAGCCCGGGGTTGGTCAGTTTCCAGCCCGGGGTTGGTCAGTTTCCAGTCCGGGGTTGGTCAGTTTCCAGCCCGGGGTTGGTCAGTTTCCAGCCCGGGGTTGGTCAGTTTCCAGCCCGGGGTTGGTCAGTTTCCAGCCCGGGGTTGGTCAGTTTCCAGCCCGGGGTTGGTCAGTTTCCAGCCCGGGGTTGGTCAGTTTCCAGCCCGGGGTTGGTCAGTTTCCAGCCCGGGGTTGGTCAGTTTCCAGCCCGGGGTTGGTCAGTTTCCAGTTTCCAGCCCGGGGTTGGTCAGTTTCCAGCCCGGGGTTGGTCAGTTTCCAGCCCGGGGTTGGTCAGTTTCCAGCCCGGGGTTGGTCAGTTTCCAGCCCGGGGTTGGTCAGTTTCCAGCCCGGGGTTGGTCAGTTTCCAGTTTCCAGCCCGGGGTTGGTCAGTTTCCAGTTTCCAGCCCGGGGTTGGTCAGTTTCCAGTTTCCAGCCCGGGGTTGGTCAGTTTCCAGCCCGGGGTTGGTCAGTTTCCAGCCCGGGGTTGGTCAGTTTCCAGCCCGGGGTTGGTCAGTTTCCAGCCCGGGGTTGGTCAGTTTCCAGCCCGGGGTTGGTCAGTTTCCAGCCCGGGGTTGGTCAGTTTCCAGCCCGGGGTTGGTCAGTTTCCAGCCCGGGGTTGGTCAGTTTCCAGCCCGGGGTTGGTCAGTTTCCAGCCCGGGGTTGGTCAGTTTCCAGCCCGGGGTTGGTCAGTTTCCAGCCTGCAGTGTTCCCGGCCCTGGATCCGCTGTTTCTGGATGTGATTCCTGGGATTTCGAGGCTGAAATCTCTCCTCCCCACAATGTGACTCTGGGAAATATCCCAGCCCCCAGGAAAAGGATTCAATAAAGAAATCCAGCCACTAACTCATTCCCGGTACAATGGGGAGATTCACTCAGTGAAAAATCAGACAATTGTTTTTTCTCAATGATTTTAATGACAGGGATACAAGCAGATCTCAGGCTGCTTCACCCCTTTCACAACACCCTGAGGGTTCTACCCGCTGCCCCGCACTCCCTCACCCTCACACCGAAACAGGAGGAGGCCATTTAGATGGTGGAATCTATCCCACCAATCATTGCAATCATGGCTGATCTGTGAGCTAACTCCCCAAGTGACATTTTCCACCCCATACTTACCCTGACCGGGGGCAGCCGTCAGGACAGTGCACCCTCCAGTGCCATGGTTCCCCCTAGCCGGGGGCGGGATTGGGATGGGGAGGGGAGTCACCACCAGCGGGAACGGCTGGATAATTCCGCCCGGATCTCTGCTGCATGTCCCTCAATACCATTGCTTAACAAAAATGTGGACAACCTCACATTCCTCACAGTTTTTCCCATTCACCTAATCGATCGATATCTCTGTTATTCGAAGCTTCCATCTCTGCAGCTTTGCAACACCACCACTTTGTGTCATCGGTCAGTTTGGAAATGTAACTTTTAATCCAATTATCTATGTTATTAATAACCATGGTGAATAATTGCAGCCCCAACACAGATCCTTGCGAGTCACCACGTTCTATAGTGTAGATATTAGTCTCACTGCTCTATCATTCCGTGCTTTCTAACTTGCCCATCTTGTGACAGCAGAGTGACCAGCACAATTTTTCAATTTAAAAGATCGATTTGTGAATTGAGAGGATGTTGGAAGATTATAGTTAGAGCATCTGCAATGTTCTCACCGACTTACTTTCGAATGCAGGGATGGAAACCGTCTGGTCCTGGGGTTTTATCACATTTTAGTGCCATTATTTTCTTCATTACTGTTATTTTGCAAATGCTAATTTTGGTGACTCTCTGCTCTGACTTCCTTGAGATATTTGTTGTGCTGACATCTTTCTCTACTGTAAATATTGAAGTTAAGTCATTCTGCAACATTCCCATCATTTCCTTATTTTCACTGACATTATAACAGTTATCAGTTTTCGGGGCCACATTGATTCTGACTACTCTCTTTCCTGATGTATTTTAGACAATTTTTATGTTGATTTTACAATCGCACAGCCACTCGAATCCACGCAGGAGCTCCACACCCTCTTCCCGTGCCCCCGGCCCGCGCCCCTCGCCCACCACCCTGCCCCCCACCTCTCTACCATCCCCCCCCCCGCCCCCCGCCCCTTTCTAATCCACTGGAGCCAATCTCCCCCCCATGAGAGCCCTTGAGTTTGGAAGACACTAGAGTCAGATTAACCATCTAGACTGGGTACCTTTGCAGATTAAGGGGACGACAATGACCCTGGTGACCTACAGGGAGCAGTCAGCCAGGTTTCTACTTGTCATTGAGTGAGCACAGGGACTAAGTCTCATGGGGGGAGATTGGCTCCAGTGGATTAGGCTGAACTGGTTGGAGACTTTACATTTGGTGGACTTTACAAAGTTATCAGCAAATTCCCTGACATCTTCCAGGAGAGCCTTGGGAAAATAAGAGGAGCCAGAGCCAAAATCTGTGGACACTGATGCTATGCCTAAATATTTCAGAGCAAGACCAGTTCCGTATTCCTGTTGGAGAAGGTAGAGACCAAGCTTGGGTACCTGGCAAAGCTGGGTATAATAAGGGCTGTGCAATTCGCAGAGTGGGCAGAGCCTGCTGTTCCTGTCCTTAAACCTAAGAAATCGGTCCATCTTTGCAGGGATTAAATGTCTACGGTCAATCGGGTTTCCAAGCTGGATAGGGTACCCCATGCCATGAATAGAAGACCCATTCACCAAACTAGTAGGTGGCCAGGCGTTCACTAAGTTACATAAGAGCGATGTCTAACTTCTACTCGAATTGGACAAGTCTTTCCGCAAATACATCCCGGTCAACACACATGAAGGCCTGTATGAGCCACTCGCTTGCCCTTCAGGGTCTCTCAGCCTGTACCATATTCTAACGGGTCATGGCCAACATACTCTAAGGGATAGTCAGAGTGGCAGTGGACTAGGATGGCGTTCTGATCACAGGGACTTCAGAGTAAGAGCATCTTACAAACCTCGATGAGGTCTTGTGGCGATTTTTGAAAGCAGGGGTACATCTCAAAGGGGAGAAAGGGTTTTCCAAGAAAGCAAAGTGACCTATTTGGGCAATCAGGTGGATTAAAAAAGGTTAGATCCAGTGGAGGTCAAGGTCGGGACATTAAGGAAGCACCAACTCCAAGAAACATCACAGAATTGAAATCTTTCCTGGGATTAGTCAATTATTATGGGAAGTTTATCCCGAATTTGGCCCCCTTGCCATCTCGTTACACTACTGCTGTGAAAGTACCAGAAATGTTCTGGGGGGGGCGCCACAGGTGGAGGCCTTTGAAAAAGTAAAATGGTAGCTGCCGTTGTCCAATCCATTGGCCCATTTTGAACCCAAAAAGGACCTCAACCTGACGTGTGATGCATCTCCTTACAAAGAACAAAGAACAAAGAAAAGTACAGTGCAGGAACAGGCCCTTCAGCCCTCCCAGCCTGTGCCAACCATGCTGCCCGTCTAAACTAAAATCTTTTACACTTCCAGGGACCATATCCCATCCTATTCAGCTATTTGTCAAGATGCCCCTTAAATGTCACTATCGTCCCTGCTTCCACCACCTCCTCCGGCAGCGAGGTCCAGGCACCCACTACCCTCTGTGTAAAAAACTTGCCTCGTACATCTCCTCTAAACTTTCCCCCTTGCCCTTAAACCTATGTCCCCTAGTAATTGACCCCTCAAACCTGGGGAAAAGCCTCTGATTATCCACTCTGTCTATGCCCCTCATAATCTTGTAGACCTCTATCCAGTGAGAACAATCTGAGTTTATTCAACCTCTCCTCATAGCTAATGCCCTCCATACCAGGCAACATCCTGGTAAATCTCTTCTGCACCCTCTCTTTTTTTAATAAATGTTTTTTATTCAGTTTTCATGTTTTATATTGAACAAATTACAAATTGTTAGAGAGAGAGATAAAAGAACACGCAAAAGTTAACATATATATTTACAGGTAAGCATCTTCGTAGTAATAACTGTGGCCGTCCCCTTTAACCGGCATACATATTTTACATTCCCCAATATGGCCGAGGCACATGTTTATTGGCATTTATTTACAGTTTGGTTTTGGGCCTTAGCTAGCCGTCAAACCCCCATAACGAACCCGTAGCCCCCCCCCCCCCGCAACCTTCCCCCGATTCCCATCCATTTTCCTCTGATTCTTGGCCACCCGACTATTCTTCCTCTTGTACGTTGGCCACAAACAGGTCCCGGAACAGTTGCATGAATGGCTCCCACGTTCTGTGGAAGCCGTCGTCCGACCCTCGGATGGCGAATTTGATTTTCTCCATTTGGAGAGATTCCGAGAGGTCGGACAGCCAGTCTGCAGCTCTGGGTGGTGCTGCTGACTGCCAGCCAAACAGGATTCTACGGCGGGCGATCAGGGAGGCAAAGGCAAGGGTATCCGCCCTCCTCCCCAGGAATAGATCTGGCTGGTCTGAAACCCCGAAGACCGCCACTATCGGGCATGGCTCCACCCTCACCCCCACCACTTTGGACATAGCCTCGAAGAAGGCTGTCCAGTACTCCACAAGTCTGGGGCAAGACCAGAACATGTGGGCGTGGTTGGCCGGGCCTCTTTGGCACCGCTCACATCTGTCCTCCACCTCCGGGAAGAACCTACTCATACGGTTTCTCGTTAAGTGGGCTCTATGTACCACTTTTAGTTGCGTCAGGCTGAGCCTTGCGCACGTGGAGGTGGAGTTGACCCTATGCAGTGCTTTGCTCCAGAGTCCCCACCCTATCTCAATTCCCAGGTCGTCCTCCCATTTCCTTCTTGTTGCGTCCAGTACGGTATCGTCCCTATCTACCAGTCGGGCATACATGTCGCTACAGTTCCCTTTCTCTAGGATACTTGCGTCCAGTAGGCCTTCCAGTAGTGTCTGTCGTGGCGGTTGTGGGTACGTCCTTGTCTCCTTTCGTAGGAAGTTTTTGAGCTGCAGGTACCGCAGCTCGTTCCCCCTGGCTAGCCGAAATTTCTCTGTCAGTTCGTCCAGTGTTGCGATCCTGTCGTCCGTGTATAGGTCCCTGATTGTCAGTGTCCCTCCGTCCTGCCTCCACCTTTTGAAGGTGGCGTCGGTCAGTGCTGGTTTGAACCTATGGTTGTTGCAGATGGGAGCCTTGTCCGACATTTTGGTCAGGCCAAATTGCTGCCGCAGTTGGTTCCAGGATTGGAGGGTGGCCGTCACCACTGGGCTGCTGGAGTGTTTTTTGGGTGGGGATGGGAGTGCTGCCGTGGCGAGGACCCGGAGGGAGGTCCCCATGCAGGAGGCCTCCTCCGCACGGACCCACTCGGCTTCTGGCTCCTGGATCCATCCCCTTACTCGCTCGGCTGTTGCCGCCCAGTGGTAGAATTATAGATTCGGGAGGGCTAGCCCCCCCCGGATTTTGTTTTTTGTAGGACCTTCTTTGGGATCCTAGCATTTTTACCCCCCCCCCATACGAACGCCATGATAAGTTTGTCCAGCACTTTGAAGAAGGCCTTGGGGATGTAGATCGGAATGGATCTAAACAGGAAGAGGAACCTGGGCAGTACGTTCATTTTGATCGTCTGGACTCTCCCCGCGAGGGAGAGCGGGAGTGTGTTCCATCTTTGCAGGTCCTTTTTTACTTCCTCCTTCAGACTGGCGAGGTTCCATTTGTGGATCCCTTTCCAGTCATGGGCTACTTGGATCCCCAGGTAGTGGAATTTGTGTCGGGCTTGTTTGAACGGCAGCCCCTTTAGTGCTGCCCCCCTCCCCCCCTGCGGGTGTACTGGGAAGATCTCGCTTTTGCTCATGTTGAGTTTGTAGCCCGAGAAGGCTCCAAACTCTTTCAGGAGCGCGATGATTCCGTCCATGCTGCTTTGTGGGTCCGAGATGTAGAGGAGCAGATCATCTGCAAAGAGTGAGACTCTGTGCTCTCTGCCTCCCCTTCGGATCCCCCTCCAGCTTTTTGCTGCTCTGAGCGCGGTTGCTAGTGGCTCGATCGCTAGAGCGAACAGCAGCGGGGCAGTGGGCATCCTTGTCTGGTGCCCCTGTGCAGCTGGAAGTATGGGGAGTCGGTGTTGTTTGTCCGTACGCTCGCCATGGGAGCGTTGTATAGGAGCTTTACCCAGGAGGTGAATCCTGTTCCAAGCCCAAATCGCTCCAGTACCTCTATGAGGTATTTCCATTCGACCCTGGCGAAGGCCTTTTCTGCGTCCAGGGAGACGATCACCTCTGGTACTCTCTCCCCGGAGGGGGTCATTATCACGTTCAGCAGGCGCCTGATGTTCGAGGTGAGCTGTCTACCTTTGACGAAGCCCGTCTGGTCCTCTGTGACCACCTCTGGTACACAGTCTTCTAGCCTTTTGGCTAGGATTTTGTTCTGCACACTCTCTAAAGCCTCCACATCTTTCTGGTAATGTGGTGACCAGAATTGAACATTATACTCCAAGTGTGGCCTAACTAAGGTTCTATACAGCTGCAAAATGACTTGCCAATTCTTATACTGAATGCCCCGGCCAATGAAGGCAAGCATGCCATATGCCTTCTTGACTACCTTCTCCACCTGTGTTGCCCCTTTCAGTGACCTGTGGGCCTGTACACCTAGATCTCTCTGACTTCAATACTCTTGAGGGTTCTACCATTCACTGTATATTCCCTACCTGCATTAGACCTTCCAAAATGTATGACCTCAAATTTCTCCGGATTAAACTCCATCTCAAGCCGCTGGAAAGGCAGAACAGAAAGATCCATTGCCTCCGCGTCCAGGAGTCTCTGTGATTCTGAGTGGAGGTATTCTCAAATTGAAAAGGAGAGCTTGGCGATTGTGATTGGGGTAAAAGAATTTGAGCAGTTTGTCGATGGCAAACACTTTAGAACAGTGATTGATTGCAGGCTCTTACTGGGACTTTTTAAAGAGAATCAGGCAATCCTCTTTATTGCCTCTTCCCGGATACAGCGCTGGGCCCTTTGCTGCTTCTGAATATCTCCTGGAGCACCGCCCTGGAATGGGAATAGCTAGGCTGATGCCTTGAGTCACCTCCTGTTGCCCACCAGCCCAGCTCTCTTCCGGTATTGGAAGAGATCACAATGGCCCTGAATTACCAGTGAGATATTACCAGTGTCTGCAAATCACGTCAACGCTGGACACAAAACTGTCAACATTAAAGCATGTGATCCTATTTTTAAATTCTTTCCTGGGACGTGGGCGTCGCCGGCTGTGCCAGCATTTATTGCCCATCTCTAATAGCCCGTGAGGAGGCAATTAAGAGTCATCCACGTTGTTTGTCCGTGGTGGAGGGAGTGAATATTTGTGGAAGGGGAGCAATCAAGCGGATCTTCTTTGTCCTGGATGGTGTTGAGCTTCTTGAGTGTTGTTGGAGCCGCGCTCATCCAGGCAAGTGGAGAGTCTCCCATCACACTCCTGACTTGTGCCTTGTTGATGGTGGACAGGCTTTGGGGGGTCGGAGGTGAGTTATTCGTCGTAAGATTCCTCTGATCTGCCCTGCTAGCCACAGTATCAATGTAGCTAGTCCAGTTCAGTTTCTGATCAATGATTACCCCAGAATGTTGATTATGGGGGATTCAGCGATGGTCATGCCATTGAATGTCAATGGGTGGTGATTAGATCCTTTCTTGTAGGAGATGGTCATTGCCTGGCAGTTGTGTGGTGAGAATGTAACTTGCCACTAACCAACCCCAAGTCTGGATATTGTCCAGGTTTTGCTGCATTGGGACAGGGACGGCTTCAGTATCTGAGGGGTCGCGAATGGTGCTGAACATTGAGCAGTCATCCGCAAACATCCCCACTTCTGACCTTATGATGGAAGGGAGGTCATTGATGCAGCAGCTGAAGATGGCTGGGCCTAGGACACTACGCTGAAGAACATAGAACATAGAACATACAGTGCAGAACGAGGCCATTCGGCCCATCGAGTCTGCACTGACCCTTGGAAAGAGCACCCTACTCAATCCCACACCTCCACCCTATCCCCGTAACCCAGTCACCCCACCAAATCTTTTTTCATTTTAGACACTCAGGGCAATTTATCATGGCCAATCCCCCTAACCCGCACTTCTTTGGACTGTGGGAGGAAACCAGAGCACCTGGAGGAAACCCACGCAGACACGGGGAGAATGTGCAGACTCCACACAGACAGTGACTCAAGTCGGGAATAGAACCTGGGTCCCTGGAGCTGTGAAACAACAGTGCTAACCACTGTGCTGCCCTGGCGCCCGGTATTCTCAGTCAAATGCTGCTTGATGTCTAGGGCAGTCACTCTCACCTCTGGCATTCAGCTCTTTTGTCCGTGTTTGAACCAAGGCTGTAATGAGGTCAGGAGCTGAGTGACCCTGGGCGGAACCCAAACTGAGCGACCGTGAGCAGGTTATTGCTGAGTAAGTGCCGCTTGCTAGCGCTGTTGATGACTCCTTCCAACACTTTGCTGCTGATGGAGAGTAGACTGATAGGGCGGTAATTGGTTGGGTTGGATTTGTTCTGTTTCTTGTGTACAGGACAAACTGGGCAATTTCCCACATTGCCAGGTAGATGCCAGTGTTGTAGCTGCACTGGAACAGCTTGGCTAGGGGAGCGGCAAGTTCTGGAGCACAAGTCCTTCAGTACTATTGCTGGGATATTGTCAGGGCCCACAGCCTTTGCAGTATCCAGCGCCTTCAGCCGTTTCTTGATATCACCTGGAGTGAATCGTATTGGCTGAATACTGACATCTGTGATGCTGGGGACCTCCGGAGGAGACCGAGATGGATCATCCACTCGGCACTTCTGGCTGAAGATTGTTGCAAATTCCTCAGCCTTATCTTTTGCACAGATGTGCTGGGCTCCTCCATCATTGAGGATGGGGATATTCGTGAAACCTCCGCCTCCAGTGAGTTGTTTAATTGTCCAACACCATTCATGGCTGGCTGTGGCAGGACTGCAGAGCTTAGATCTGATGCGTTGGTTGAGGAATCGCTGAGCTCTGTCTATTACTGGCTGCTTCTGCTGTTTGACACAAGTAGTCCTGTGTTGTAGCTTCACCAGGTTAACACCTTCATTTTTCGGTCTGCCTGAAGTTGCTCCTGACATGCACTCCTGCCCTCTTCATTGAACCAGGGCTGATCTCTGGGGCTGGCTTGAGGATGTTTCTTTCAGTCTGTCCAGGCACAGCTTACTGTGTATGTTTTTAAATATTAAATATGTTTTTCTCTTTCATCTTTAACGCATTAACTTTCTTTGGACGTTACCTTTCCCAGAATATAAACACCTTTCACATTGTCTTTACAGCCATTACTTTTGGGGAAAATAAACTTAATAACATTGCATTATTAATTGTTGATCTTTGCCAGTTTTAAACACAATTACTGTTTATTTATAGCAGAAATAAAGATGAAATATGCAGTAATTACATTGGAATATCGGCAAGCTGACCTACTATGTCCCCCTTAACCTTCCCACCCTCTACCCACACACACAAAAGACAAACAAACACAGAGGGGTGGAAAGGGGTCAAGCATAGTAAGGATTAGGGTAAAAGGGATAAGAGTCCTTGTTTTCAATGCCACAGGCTTTACTTCTAGCACGCTGATTGATCAAAGCCTCCAGAATACAGTTGGTGATGGTCTTCATGTCGGAACATTCATTCGGTACTCACATGCAGTAGGATTCCTTCTGGAGCAACATTCAGTCTTTATTAAACTGGGACTTCAATTTACAGGTTTTAAGCTCAATCCTTTGCAGTTTCAATAAAATGATATCCAGGCTTATGGGAGCGGCAGAAGAGTTCTTATATTCAATCTTTAGAGAGTATTCATCAGATCTTTGAGAGAGAGAGAAAGTTAGAACTCCTCCATCCAGCTTGCAGAATTGAAACTGAAACAAGAGGACGGCATGTGGCGCAGTGGTTAGCACTGGGACTGCAGCGCTGAGGACCTGGGTTCGAATCCCGGCCCTGGGTCACTGTCCGTGTGGAGTTTGCACAATCCCCCCGTGCCTGCGTGGGTTTCACCCCACAACCCAAAGATGTGCAGGGTAGGTGGATTGGCCACGCTAAATTGCCCTTTAATTGGAAAAAACAAATAAAATAATTGGGTTGTCTAAATTTATTTTAAAAAAGAAAGTGAAACGAGAAAACCAGCCTTGGGACCCCAAAGAACCTCAGAGGAAAATGATCCAATCACCGCCTGTTGCCAGGCGGAATACAGCCTTTTCAGCTCATTCATTGGCCACTACCTTGTTAATCAAATCAAGTCAGCAATGATGTCGGCCAATCGGCTATCACCAATTTAAAATAACAAAGCCTTCTAGAATCTGCTTGTTTGAATTAAAGGTTGCTTTGCCTTAAAGTCACCGGGCCATTAATTTTCCATGGATCAAAATTGTAATTGCAAAAATAAACTAAAGGGGAAAATAAGGTTTTAGATAGGAACAAACAGGAGGGCCCCCAATCTAGCTTTGCTCATAGAATCCCTGCAGTACACAAGAAGGCCATTCTTCCCATCGAGTCTGCACCAGCCCTCCAAAAGAGCATCCCACCTAAGTCCAGTACTCCACCCTATCCTCATAACCCAGTAACCCCACCTAATACTAAGAGACAATTTAGCATGGCCAATCCACCTAACCTGCACGTCTTTGGACTGTGGGAGGAAACCGGAGCACCCGGAGGAAACCCACGCACACACGGGGAGGATGTGCAGACTCCGCACAGACCCGAGGCCGGAATCAAACCCAGATCCCTGGCGCTGTGGAGCACCAGTGCTAACCACTGTGCCTCCTATCTCCACTTCAAAATGCCTGCTTTTTGACTTAACCCTTTTAAATTAATCACACACACACAAACACACACAGTCCCCACAAGCCTACTTCACAGTATCAAGTAATATTGGAAAAATTATATTTTATTTACATGATATCTTACATTGGCATTTATTGCCTGTTTTTATATTTCAAGTTAGTTTTCTCGTATTCTTCAATTTCTCCCTCTAAATTTTTTTCTGTTTGTTGGTTTCTGAAATGTTCCCAATCTTCTGCATTTCCACTAATCTTGAAACACTGAACATATTTTATTTCTACCAAAAGGATGTGGAGGAGGCAGAGGAGGTTTACCAGGATGTTGCCTGGTATGGAGGGTGTTAGCTATGCAGAGAGGCTGAATACACTCGGACAGTTTTCATTAGAAAGACGGAGGTTGAGGGGTGACCTGATAGAGATCTACAAGATTCTGCGGGGCGTGGATAGAGTGGATGGGCAGGCATTCTTTCCCAGGGTGGAGGGGTCAGTCACCAGGGGGCAGAGGTTTAAGGTCCGTGGGGCAAAGTTTAGAGGAGATGTGTGAGGCAGGTTTGTGACACAGGGCGGTGAGTGTCCTGGAACGCGTTGCCAAGGGAGGCTGTGGAAACAGATACATTAACGGCGTTCAAAAGGCATCTTGACAAACACATGGATAGGATGGGTATGGAGGGATACGGCACAAGGAAGTGCTGAGGGTTTTGGCCAAGGTTCGTATCATGACCGGTACCCTAACTGGTGACGGAGAATCGTGATTTGGTGTCAGATCAAAACCCGGCGTGATTTCCATGTCAGAACCTATTCTCTGCCCATCCATGCTTCACGATTTTGGCGTTGGCTAACGGAGAATCCCATTACTTGTGTTCGGTCTGCTCAGGCGCTTTGAGTGTGAGCATGATAAAATAGTGGTTAGCATTGTTCCTTCAAAGCACCAGAAACATTCTGAATTCTCCCTCTGTGTACCCAAACAGGCGCCGGAATGTGGCAACTAGGGACTTTTCACAGTAACTTCATTGCAGTGTTAATGTAAGCCGACTTATGACAATAGATTATTATTGTTATTATTAGTGGTTTGTAGTCTTTCTGTGGCCAGTGTCCTGATTGTTAGCAACATGAGATGTTTCACCTGTATGTTTATCAGATGCAGGATTCACTGCGCTGCCCCCTCTGTTGCAGTCGGGCTGGTGCAGGGGGCAGGTGCCATGGTGACTGGATTGCCGTTGGTGTTGGTTCTGATAGTTGCAGAAGGTGTCTGCAATTGTGGATGTCGTGGACAGCATCTGAGGCTACCATGTGACTGTTCAGTTGTGGACATTACTGTGTGACCACTGCCAACTGGTCATGGCCACATGTGCCCTGAATCCCTGAATCCTGACCATTTGACCTGGTGCTAGAGCACCTGGTCTGTGGACATCTCAATAATTGGCATTTTGCTTCTCCATTGCAGGACGGCATTGTTCACGTGGTTTTCAGTTTGGCTGCATCAGTGCCTGAGCAGTGGGAATGGAGGCCCGGGTGTGCCGAAGGTCATTGTGCTGACGAGGGCTGGTCCTGTCAGGTCTCACAGGCTGAGGACTGCAGCACAGTCATCTGTGTGATCCTCTGCTTTGCTGAGTTTACTGGCCATTCTGTCAGGCCATTTGTGATATGGTCAAAGTCCAAAGTGTGCGCAAAGTTTTGGAATTCAGTGGAGATGCATTGGCGACGCCGTCTGTCACGAGTCTCTGAGGGAGGCTGTGTGGTGCGGTGTCTCTTCAGCTTGATGATGATAGTTTCACACTTCACTTCTGGCAAATAGTCAAGTTCAAACCACCGGCAGTACGAATCGGCAAGACTAAATGTCGTTTACCATTCCGTTCGAAGGTGTCGGCTGTTGTGAATGACGTGGGAGGTCCGGCACCTGGTGTAAATCCAGCTGTTCCTTTGCTCGATGTGGTTTGTGTGCATTGCATGGTGCACATCTGGAAACTGCCCTCTCCATGTCAGCGTAGATGGAGGGCCAGCGTAGTGATTCCGAGACCCTGCATATGATTGAACCAGGTTAGACATATATAGTATTTGCAAAAATTAAACAGAATAGTTTTGACAGATGGATGAGAGCATTAAAAATAGACCAAACACATGAGGGTGTTAGGGAAACGGTTATTTTGGAGGAATTTAAAGATTCACTTCCCGCAGTCATGAAAATTCATATGGAAGAGCAAAGGATTAAAACTGCTGGACAGGCCGCAGAAATGGCAGATGGTATTGAATTAGTTGATAAATGACGGTTTGTTCTTCGTCATCAATTTCAGTCTGTGAAGGATGGAAACTGGGGAAATGAAAAATCCACAGGTGGTCAAGGAAAAGGAGGTTTACAAAGAACAAAGAACAAAGAAAATTACAGCACAGGAACAGGCCCTTCGGCCCTCCCATCCTGCGCCGATCCAGGTCCTTGATCTAAACCTGTCTCCTATTTTCCAAGGTCTACTTCCCTCTGTTCCCGCCCATTCATATACCTGTCTAGATGCTTCTTAAATGATGCTATCGTGCCCACCTCTACCACCTCCGCTGGTAAAGCGTTCCAGGCACCCACCACCCTCTGTGTAAAAAACTTTCCACGCACATCTCCCTTAAACTTTCCCCTTCTCACCTTGAAATCGTGACCCCTTGTAACTGACACCCCCACTCTTGGGAAAAGCTTGTTGCTGTCCACCCTGTCCATACCTCTCATAATTTTGTAGACCTCAATCAGGTCCCCCCCTCAACCTCCGTCTTTCCAACGAAAACAATCCTAATCTACTCAACCTTTCTTCATAGCTAGCACCCTCCATACCAGGCAACATCCTGGTGAACCTCCTCTGCACCCTCTCCAAGGCATCCACATCCTTCTGGTAACGTGGCGACCAGAACTGCACGCAGTATTCCAAAGGTGGCCGAACCAAAGTCCTATACAACTGTAACATGACCTGCCGGCTCTTGTACTCAATACCCCGTCCGATCAACCTGCATTGCCACCTTCAGGGTACAATGGACCTGAACTCCCAGATCTCTCTGCACATCAATTCTCCCCAAGACCCTTCCATTGACCATATAGTCCGCTCTTGAATTTGATCTTCCAAAATGCATCACCTCGCATTTGCCTGGATTGAACTCCATCTGCCATTTCTCTGCCCAACTCTCCAATCTATCTATATTTTGTTGTATTCTCTGACAGTCCTCCTCGCTATCTGCAACTCCACCAATCTTAGTATCATCTGCAAACTTGCTAATCAGACCACCTATACCTTCCTCCAGGTCATTTATGTAGATCACAAACAACAGTGGTCCGAGCACGGATCCCTGTGGAACACCACTAGTCACCCTTCTCCATTTTGAGACACTCCCTTCCACCACTACTCTCTGTCTCCTGTTGCCCAGCCAGTTCTTTATCCATCTAGCTAGTACACCCTGAACCCCATACGACTTCACTTTTTCTATCAACCTGCCATGGGAAACCTTATCAAACGCCTTACTAAAGTCCATGTATACGACATCTACAGCCCTTCCCTCATCAATTAACTTTGTCACTTCCTCAAAGAATTCTATTAGGTTTGTAAGACATGACCTTCCCTGCACAAAACCATGCTGCCTATCACTGATAAATCTATTTTCTTCCAGATGTGAATAATTCCTATCCCTCAGTATCTTCTCCAACAGTTTGCCTACCACTGACGTCAAGCTCACAGGTCTATAATTCCCTGGATTATCCCTGCTACCCTTCTTAAACAAAGGGACAACATTAGCAATTCTCCAGTCCTCCGGGACCTCACACGTGCTCAAGGATGCTGCAAAGATATCTGTTAAGGCCCCAGCTATTTCTACCCTAGCTTCCCTCAGTAACCTGGGATAGATCCCATCCGGTCCTGGGGACTTGTCCACCTTAATGTCTTTTAGAATACCCAAAACTTCCCCCTTCCATTTGACAACTTGACCGAGAGTATTTAAACATCCATCCCTAGCCTCAACATCCGTCATGTCTCTCTCCTTTGTGAATACCGATGCAAAGTACTCATTAAGAATCTCACCCATTTCCTCTGACTCCACGCATAAATTCCCTCTTTTGTCTTTAAGTGGGCCAATCCTTTCTCTAGTTACCCTCTTGCTCCTTACATACGAATAAAATGCTTTGGGATTTTCCTTAACCCTGTTAGCCAAAGATATTTCATGACCCCTTTTAGCCCTCTTTATTGCGCGTTTGAGATTCGTCCTACTTTCCCGATATTCCTCCAAAGCTTCATCAGTTTTGAGTTGCCTCGATCCTATGTATGCTTCCTTTTTCATCTTAGCTAATCTCACAATTTCACCCGTCATCCATGGTTCCCTAATCTTGACATTTCTATCTTTCATTTTCACAGGGACATGTCTGTCCTGCACTCTAATCAACCTTTCCTTAAAAGACTTCCACATTTCAAATGTGGATTTACCCTTAAAACAGCTGCTCCCAATCCACATTCCCTAGCTCCTGCCGAATTTTGTTATACTCTGCCTTTCCCCAATTTAGTACTCTTCCTTTAGGACCACTCTTGTCCTTGTCCATGAGTATTCTAGAACTTATGGAATTGTGATTGCTATTCCCAAAGTAATCACCGACTGAAACATCAACCACCTGGCCGGGATCATTCCCCAATACCAGGTCCAGTATGGCCCCTTCCCGAGTTGGACTATTTACATACTGCTCTAAAAAACTCTCCTGGATGCTCCTTACAAACTCTGCTCCATCTATGCCTCCAACACTACACGAATCCCATTCAATGTTGGGGAAGTTAAAATCTCCCATCACAACCACCCTATTGCTCCTACATTTTTCTATAATCTAAATTTCCAATTTAGTTGGAAATATTAAAGAGATTTTGCCTCAGGTTAAAAAGGAAACTTATGAGGGTGGACGAGAGATAAGAAAACTTAAATGTTTTCATTGTAATCAAGTTGGACACAAAGTCACAATGTTGGTGGCTTAAGAAAAGTACTGGACACTCTTTAAAATAGGATAAACCAGTGAGGTTTATTGAAGTGAGAAAAGCAACAATGGAGTGTACAGCCAGTTCAGACATTGGTGGATAAGAAGGTGTTCGATCTTTTTAAAGATTTTATTTGTGAGGGTAAGGTTTCCTCATATGTACAAGGTGGAGTAGGTGAGGAGAGATCTTAAGGGATACAGAAGCAAGTGAATCATTAATGGTGAGAGATAAGGGGAAATGTAGTGTGTAAGGAGTATTGCTAGAAAAGGTGGTAATATGTGGAATTAATGGTGATTAGTATTCCATTATGTAAGGTAAGATTAGGGAGTCCAAAGAAAAGTGGTGAAGTGGTAGTAGGGGTAAATGGAGAAATTACCTTTTTCAGGTATACAGTTTATCCTGGGTAATGATACAGCTGGATCACTGTGGGAGTGATGCCTACTGTGGTTGAAAAGCCGGTGGAAGTCAAACGAATGAGATGTTGCAAGAAGCATATCCTGGGGTGTTTTCAGACTGTGTGGTAACAAGATCTCAAAGATACATTTTGAGACAGGACGAGGCAAAATGAAGAAGTAAAGATATTGGCCGGGATTCTCCGACCCTGCGCCGGGTCTGAGAATCCCCGGGAGGAGGCGTGAATCCCCCTCCGCGCCGCCACAATGCTGGCTTCCCTATTCTCTGGCGCCATTTTTCGAGGGCCAGCGGGATTCCCGCCTCACTGGTCAGGGGGCCATTGACTGCGCCCCCCCCCCCGGTGATTCTCCGGGCTCCGATGGGCCAAGCAGTCCCGCCGGCGTGAATTACTCACCTCATTCACGCCGGGACCTGGCAGGTAAGTGTGCGGAAGCTGTCACGGGGGGGGGGGGGGGGGGGGGGGGGGGGCCGGGAGGGAGCCCCCACGGTGGCCTGGCCCGCGATCGGGGCCCACCGATCTGTGGGCAGGCTGGTTCCGTGGAGGCCTTCTTTCCTCCGTGATGGGCCCCTGTAAGCTCCGCTATATTGCTGGAGCGGAGAAGGGAACCCCCACGCATGCGCAGAAATAGTCCGGCCGTACTGCGCATGCGCGGAAATAGTCCGGCCGTACTGCGCATGCGCGGAAATAGTCCAGCCGTACTGCGCATGCGCAGAAATAGTCCGGCCGTACTGCGCATGCGCAGAAATAGTCTGGCCGTACTGCGCATGCGCGGAAATAGTCCGGCCGTACTGCGCATGCGCAGAAATAGTCTGGCCGTACTGCGCATGCGCGGAAATAGTCCGGCCGTACTGCGCATGCGCGGAAATAGTCCGGCCGTACTGCGCATGCGCGGAAATAGTCCGGCCGTACTGCGCAT